>NW_027172668.1:0-3996 GCF_018151085.1 Drosophila tropicalis | reverse complement strand
AAATTGAGAATAAGAGAAACAGAGAGAGAGAGAGAGAGTGAGAGAAAGGGAGAGAAGGAGGGAGGAGGCAAAATGAGAAGAAGGTAGAAAACAAATTTAGATATCAAAAGTTGTTAAATTGCCGCGCGCACGCGAAATGTTTATTAATGTCTTGCATGTTTACAGATAACTTGATTTACCGTTATTGTCATGCAATACACAGATACACACACACACACACACTTGAACGTCCAAATGTACGTACTTATGCAATATGTATTTGTATGAGTTTGTTTGTTCGGATGTGTGTGTCTGTGTGTGTGTGTTTGTATCTATAAGCTACTTGAATTGCTCTCACCTTACCAATGCCTTGGCTTGTCTTTGGCCCAAACATAGTTGACTTTTAAAGGCCAACTTAGTTAGGGTCTTAAGTAAGTTAAGCAGCAGCAGGAGTTTGAAGGCTTGGCTCTGCTCGAATGGTCTGGGAGGGTTGCTTTTGTTAACGAGCTGCATTTTGAGAACATGAATGTGAATTGCACACGAAAAGGTTCGCACAGTTGCATAAACCATCATCATAATACGTAAATGGCAAATTGTTACTTATGAATTATGTGCTAAAAATGAAAGAGCCCTAGCTTGTCTTCTACTTTGCGTAGTCTGTTTTATTTTTCTTTGGGGTGGAGCTTATAAATGAATTTTAATTGCCTTTCAATTAGCCAGGCAATTAACTCAATGATATTTATGAGTGTTTGGCAGTTCAGTTACAGATATAGAAAAGTCATAAAGACATACAAGTAATAAACATACACACAAGGGAAATCTATAATGAACATAACTATTATTAGAGTAAGGTTAAAGTGATAGGTCCTTTGATTTTGGAAAGAAAAACTACAGTCAATCCCTTCTGTATCTCATAGAAGAGTCAATTTTTAACAAATTCAAAAGTCACTTTTAATGAAAAAGATTGATTTAGATAAATACATACATATAATAGATAACAATAATGAATCAAATCTATTTAGAGGTGTTTAACATTTTCAAATAATTATTAGTTCAAACAGTTGCTTACTGTCATTAAACGATCTTCGACATTTAAACTAAATATTAGTTAAAAAGATTCCCAAACATAAACGTTGCTTGAGCTTCTATTGAGGTAAAATTTCTAAAATTAATTACAACAATATATATGAAAATGAAAACTGTTTATAAGAATTGTTGTACAAATCTCAAGGGAACATAAACTACAAGTTTTATAGAAATTTTCCATGAATTAAGCAATTAATTCAAGTGCAAAAAGTAAAAAGAAAAAATACCAATAATAAACTGAAAAAGAAAACCAAAATAGACTATCAAAAACTACCAAAAGATCAAAGAATTAAACCAAATTGAAAGCAGAAACCGAGCCAATTTAAGCTTTCACATAAAATGAAACATTTTTTGGACAGCAAAAACCAACAAATTGAAATCGAATATGCTTGTGTTTGTATGTGTCATCAAAATCTGAAATGTGACCTCATAATTGACCACACACTTCTTCGATATGAATCTTAAATGCATATTACGACAGGATGGCCCACCCACAGGTTTGGTACGCCAACAAAAGCAAAACTGGAACAAATGGAACCAGAGACATGCAAAATGATTGAAAATTATATATCCCCAGCTAACTGGATGTAGTTGGAATGGGATTGAACGTACCTGCATACAATTTCGTATATGTACATAGGAATGAATGAATGTTGTTTTGCATGCTAATCACATGTTTCCTTTTTGGTCAACCGTTTTTGCAGGATATCAAACGTCATGATCAAGGCATTTATCGTTGTCGTGTGGATTTTCGCACAAGTCAAACTCAAAGTTTCCGTTTCAATTTGTCTGTAATAAGTGAGTATAAACATGAGACTATGCAAGAGCCAATTGAAAATTCCATTTTATGCATACCATTTCTGATGTCACCTCATCGTTGTTGTCGTTCTCTTCTACCATTTCTTAGTACTTCCGGAACAGCCACTCATCTTGGACCGTTGGGGTCGTCAATTGAATGGCACACAATTGGGTCCAAAGCAAGAGGGCGATGATATTGTTATCACTTGTCGTGTTGTGGGTGGTAAGTAGACACCAATCTCTCTCTGCAAATCTTCAACTCGATTCCACACTACACACACATATGCTACATATACATATGTATCCCTACGCTCGGCCAGACAATTTCCTGTTAATTTCCTTAAAAGCTTTGGCCCAGAAAAAAAATAAAAGAAAACAAGAAAAAAACCAAAAACAAAAAAAGAAACGCTTAGAAAAACACCCTTGGAAAATGAAAATATCACAAAGTTTGCTTTGCTTTCCGACTTTACTCTTGTGGTATATATATATTTTTTTTGCTTTTTTCAAACTTGACTTTTTAATTTGCACCATTTTTCGTTTCGTTTCGTTCTCGATTTTCCATCTGCTTCTATTCGGTTTCTATATAGACTCACATATATTTTACTTGATTCTCTTTATACATACTACACATACAAATACAAGTGTATATGTATCTTCTAACCATATCTTTGACCATCTCTGCCTACACAGGTCGACCACAACCGCAGGTCCGTTGGCTAGTGAATGGACTACTTGTCGACAATCAAAACGAGCACAATTCCGGCGATGTTATCGAGAATCGTCTGCTGTGGCCATCGGTGCAACGAAACGATTTGAATTCCGTATTCACATGTCAGGCATTGAATACACAATTAGATAAGCCCAAGGAGAAGAGCTTCATACTGGATATGCACTGTAAGTCGAAATGTGTGGTTTTTCTCATTCTATTTTTCTTTCTTTCGTTTGTCGGCTAATCAATTTGATTTTGAAAATAACGAGTGAAACTAGTATAGTTAGCCTTGCCTTTGTTGGATTAAGTCTGCTAGGGAAATATGTGGCTCTTGATTAGAATCAGAAAGCCTGAAAGCAACAACAACAACAACAAGTATTTTATAAACAAAGGGAAAAGTAGTCAGGTCCTCGAATCGCTTATACTTAAAAGAAAACTTTGTTTGAATAGGCTTATCTAGTTGAGAATTAAAAATTTAACACCGATTCAAACAATTTCTGTTAGTTGAACAAGTGTTTTAGTCATCTAGTGATTCCCTTGTTTACTCGTTCATCAAACTGAATTGCTTAGCCCAAGTATTCTAACTAGTTTAGAACATAGCAAGGGCTTACTCAATGCTTTTAAAAAAGAAAACATTTAAATTTCTTTGTCATAATTTCACTCCAAGTTAAACATATGTTGAGCAACAAAATTTAACATAATTTATTTAAGGCCACAAGTATAATAAACTAAGTATAAATACAGACATTTATTTCCTAGTCAAATTATGTCCAATTGCATGGGGGGGCCTAAATAATGATTCTATGTTGGCTATTGCAAAAGCTACCACTCGCTACACGTTGTTTTTGGAAACGAGGCTAAAATAATTACCATTATGTATTCTTTTTTGCTCAAGCCTTTAATTATAAGCCATACATGTAACCATTGTCAGAGCCATTAAATAATTGCATGTTAACAAAAATGAATGAAAGTGGACTACTACTGTTGGGGCGTCAACTCGAATGTCAGAGAGCCAACAACAACAACGAGCCTCAGACACGAACGAATGGCAAAACAACAAGAAAGTCTCAACACTTGAGCACATTACATTGTTGCAAATTGTTAAAGTAAACAAAAAGTAACTAAAATAAATTGAGGAGGGCTTTTGCAAACATCAATAAATAAATTGTTCATAATTATTGAACAGCATCTCCTCTTTCCTTTTGTGTCTATTTGCAGTGAAACCATTGGTGGTGAAAATATTAGAGCCCCCCAGTTCAATGATTGCCGATCGTCGTTATGAAGTCACCTGCGAGTCCTCTGGCTCTCGTCCAAATGCCATCATCACATGGTACAAGGGAAAACGGCAATTACGACGCACAAAGGTGAGTGAGTGAGTGAGTAAGAGTTGTGTTGTGGGTGGCATCTAACCGCAATTGACGTAC
>NW_027172667.1:0-710 GCF_018151085.1 Drosophila tropicalis | reverse complement strand
CCACCTCTAACTAATACTCAGATATGGTGGTCTATTTAAATCATTCTTTAGTTTCCAGTCAAGACATGCTCCATAGTTTTGCTGAGGTGATCTTAAATTACCTACTTTAGTCAATCTTGTCCCTAAATTCTAATGGAATGTCGTTGCGCATATCTTATTTTTATTGGATTCTTCTTATTATTGTACATGTTCCCCGGGATCCAATGGCTTACATTTTGTTCTTCAGGACGGGGCTAATTTCGACCACGCCGAAAGTTTGTATACCCTTGCAAGTTTTTTGCTCGCCTCATGCACTTTCCTTTAACCGTCAAGCGGAAAAACTTTTGTCCCAAAAAGACTAATGGACGGCCTACAATCTTAGAAGGTAAATAACGATGTTGTTGCTCCATGGGAAGTCACTGTATTCCCGCAATCATGCATTTCTATGTAGGGGCTATAAATATAGTCCACGCGATCTTTGATTAAATTTAGTACGGTCAATTATATCTATGTTAAGCTGACAAATGTTTAATTTGAAAGCAATCTCGTTAAAAGTAACGAAATTTGTGACAAAAGTCACAGCTATTTTCCACGAGCGACCGTTCCTATAAAGGAGCTATAAGATATAGTCATCCACGATGCTTGATCAATTTGTGACTTTTACAGTTTAGGAACTCCCTTCCTTGACTAAAAGCTCACTAATATAGTGTGGTCCGATCCGACTGAATCGA
>NW_027172666.1:0-60948 GCF_018151085.1 Drosophila tropicalis | reverse complement strand
AATCATAGGAAGTAACGAAGATATTGATCATACTCACTGTTTTCCACCGATCGTTCCTATGGGAGCTATATGATATAGTCACCCGATCTTGATCAAATTTGGCACAGTCATTAACAGATATATTAAATTAAGAAATGTTTAATTTGAAAGCAATCGCGTTAAAAGTAACGAAGTTATTTACAAAAGTCACTGTTTTCGATTGATCGTTCCTATGGGAGCTATATGATATAGTCACCCGATCTTGGTCAAAAATGGCACAGTCATTAACAGATATATTAAACTAACAAATGTTGAATTTAAAAGCAATCGCGTTAAAAGTAACGAAGTTATTTACAAAAGTCACTGTTTGCGACCGATCGTTCCTATGGGAGCTATATGATATAGTCATCCGATCTTGATCAAATTTGCCACAGTAGTTTACAGGCGTAATAAACTCTCACGATAATAGCACAGAAATTAACGAAGTTATTGAGAAAAGTCACTGTTCGTGACTTTGGGGGTTTGTATGGGAGCTATATGATATAGTGGTCCGATCCGGCTGAATCCGAGATATACAACCCCTGCAGTATATACAAGCCTACGTGCAGAATTTCAGCTCTTAATTAATCTACACATTCAAGTCAGACAGTTTATGCGGCAATCGGTTCTTTGGTTGGCTTCTTCTCTTTGTCGTCTCCAAATGCAAATGCAGGCTCGGCTGGAATCATCATTGGATCACTATGCAGGGTCAAGATGAGGTGTTTCGCTTGGTGGGTCTACCTGCTTTTTGCCGCTGCCTGCCGAATCCTTTGCCGGCTTCCAGCCACTGTAGGCCATATCAATGTCCCGACCCCAGCCCGAATACCCGCCAGAGGAGACCACAACTTCATGAGAGGATTCCTTGCCTCCGCCGCCGCCGCTCAAGAGTTTCTTGATGCCAATTATGGATGCCAATACCAGCGCCAATTTAGAGAATATCAGGGCCTTACCGGCCAGCATAGCCAAGGCTCCATAGGCAATTGGCACAAATGTGCCCCCAAGCAGCAAGGGAATCATTACATATGCTCCACTGCCCTTTTTATCCTTCTTTTTACGGCCCTCTACAGAGTTGCTATCCGCGTCGCGTAGATCAGGGAATTTAATCTGCGAATAAAAGAGTAAATATTAATAATCTATTAACTGTAGCTTGATCTGTCATACCTGTAGAGTATGATCTTGCAGAAAGTTGCCAACACGCTTCATAATCATGCTATTCAGAACCTGCTCCTTGGCATCTACTCCCACGCGGCAGAACAGCCTCAATGTCCTGCTCACTAATCGATGGCAGCTTGGAACGCTGCGGATTGTCCGGACTGCTGCTCACAAACTGAACACCCTCGAAGAGTGTCAAGGACTTTGCCGAGCGGAAAGCCTTTTCCAGGCCAGTCAGTAGTTTCACCTTTAGACAAACGGACATATTTTCCCCAGTACATTGTGGATATATATGTGATAAACCAGCGACATATCCTTCCAAAAACTGACCGGACTAGTGCCACTCGATGCCTGCTGTATCCGATTCTGTTGCTGTTGAGGCTTCTGATCCATGACCAGGCCATTCAATTGCTGTTGCTGATAACTGGCACTACGCGCACTTGACAGCCAACAGAAAACAATCATTAGAGCTGCCACATGCCACACGTATTTAATCATATCTGGGCTGGTGGGATTCGTTCGAACGGTTGGATGAACGACAAGTGATTCCTATCCTGAATGGCATGCAGTGGACAAAAAATTTAATGAAACTACGGCTGGGCGGATACTGGCACTGTGGCTGCACTTTTGATGATCGACTGAGTGCTGGCAGTTGCATCTTAGGCATTATATACCGCACAGCCAAGTTTCTTGATGGTTAATTGCGCCTGACATGGCTGCATGTCAAGTGCCTGCTGAAAATTTAAAAGCATCTCTTTGTTTTAGTCTAAATATCACGCCAATTAGTGAGACGGCTGGCCAGTAGAGCTGTGCTTTCGTGAAAGCAATGAACCAACCAGCAGCCGCAGCAATAGCCATAGCCCCCACCTTTAAAGAGCTGCAATTTTATTTCAAAACCAGCAGCTCGTTCTTGGCTAATGCATTTAATTGTTCAGCATCCACACAGACCTGAAACAAATGCAATAAGTGGCAAAGCAGAGCGAACGTGCGTGACCGTCAAAGATGAATTTCCTAGTCGACATAGCCTTTATGTAAAAACCAGAGGGCCGGGGCTTACTTCGACCGCGTCAATGTTTGTATACCCTTGCAACTTTTTTTGGTAACTCTTTCCTTACCTATTAGCCATCAATGTGGAAGAACGTTTTATCTAAAAAGGCTTATGTTTGCGAAAGAGTGGCCTACAATCGTAGGAAATAACGGAGATATTGATCAAAGTCACTGTTTTCGACCGATCGTTCCTACTGGAGCTATATGATATAGCCACCAGATCTTGATCAAATTTGGCACAGTCATTAACAGATATATTAAATTAGGAAATGTTTAATTTGTAAACTCTCTACTTTTTAAAGTAATTAATCCCTTGGGATTGATTTTATATTTCCGGATTTTATTTATTATTTCAAATTAAGTGCACATGCGGTCTAATTGACTATATTCAAGCGAGTGTGCCCGTACCCCGCCCTTAGCGTATTATACCCTTTTAGTGTGCCCAAATTCGGTTATCGGGGAAATTCACTGAGACGAGGAGCGGGCTTATTTAAAATATTCCTAATGTTTACATTCGGCCAATCCTGACATTTGATCGACCTCGATCATACAATTCAACAAACATACAACATACAATATACATATATACAATACATACAATATACATATAAATACTGCTTATCAGATACATATTACAAACAGAAACTCACAGTTTTATCACACGCATGCATCCACGGCTTGAGTCGGGCTGATTCTAAGATACCTTTGTAGGGCAATTGAGTAAGTTGACAATCGTCAATATCGGTGACTTCGTAACGTTCATTTGGAAGAACTCGATTTATTTTATAAGGACCACGGTATTTAGGAGCGAACTTTTTGCACGACCCGGGAGTGACATCTACATTGCGAATGGCAACATAATCATTGACTCTATAGGATAATGGTGCCCTATGCCTTAAACGGCGACCCCTTTTTCATTGCGCTCCTGCGATAATTGAATTTTCGCACTTGCCTCTTGCCTAGTGGCCTCAAGGTTACAGGGGTTTTCTGAACTAAATTTCTCGTCAAGATACTCGGTTAATTCGTCTACTAAGGGGCCTCGCTGATCGCAACCAAACAACAACATTGACGGAGTTTTACCGGTACTACACTGCACTGAGTTATTAATAGCGAACTCGACACGATTAACTAATTTAAACCAATCGGCTTGGGCTAAAGGTTCTGACGGGGTCAACACACGGTTCACACGTTCGACCTGCCCATTGGCTTGAGGGGCAGCAGTCGCTACTTTAATGTGGTCAATATTTCGATTTTCTACAAACTCAGCAAACTCAAACGACGTAAAACACGTACCTCTGTCGGATATAACTCTTCTTGGTCGGCTATAATAATCAAAATATTTTTCTAACGCGGCGGTTACTTCTTTGGTACTAGTGGAATTTACGGGATACAATTTGACAAACTTTGTAAATGCGTCAATCACTACCAAAAGGTGCTTTCGTTTTGATGTAACACTCGGTAAGGGACCTAAGTGGTCAACATGGATAGTATCAAATGGAATCGGACTTTTCGGAATACTATGCAAGGTTCTATTATGTATAGTTCTTGGAACACTATGTAGAATACACGGCAGACAATCTTTTATAAACGACTCAACCTTTGGATTCATTAATGGGAACCAGTACTTTTCTTTCAAATTGTTTACACATTTCTCAACGCCTAAGTGACCTAGTTTCTCGTGACACCTTCTTATTAATTCCCCTTGCATGCGAGCCGGTGCATACAAACACAGTCTTTTCTTAGCATTTCTTTTGTACACTATACCATCTATTAACTCAAATCCAACATCATTGGCTTTTTCTAACTTTTCTCTTAGTTTACGGATATCCGGATCTCTTATTTGTTCTGACTGCAATAATAAATCAACATCTTGCGGAGACGCACCCACTACACCAACCAGGTTTGCCGACTCATTTCGATCGAGCTGGTCACTTCTTTCGATTTGGTTACTCAATCTCGGATCAACAGAACTTTCATTTAAAGAAACGCAAGGTTTATTCTTAACCAGTTTTAGCCGACTTCTTTCTAAACATAGCTCACACGGTCTGAAACAACTCTTCGCTAAATGAACACACGGGTTTGTCCCAAACGGTCCTAAATAATTCTTCCCTAAAGGAGCACATGGTTCTATTTTACACGGGCTTATCTCAGACGGGTCTATCTTACACGGGTTTTTCTCAAACGGGTCTATCTTACACGGGTTTTTCTCAAACGGGTCTATCTTACACGGGTTTTTCTCACACGGGTTTTTCTCACACAGGTCTATCTCACACGGTTTTGTCTCAAACGGTTTTATCTCACACGGGTCTATCTCACACGGTTTTACGCAACTTTCCTCAAAAGTAATATGCGGTTCACAAGGTTCAATTGGGGCATTCTGGTCTCTCTTCACTAATAAATCGCAAGAATCAAAATCACCTTCTACAATATTCTCTAACAACTCGGTTTGCCGACTTAATGCATCTACATGGCCCATTTTTGAACCGTGTCTGTGAGCAATGGTATAATCAAAGTTTTCCAATTCCAACGACCACCGCGCAATGCGGGGGATTTATTGATTTTTTACTCAAGGTTTGGACCAATGAATTACAATCGGTAACGATCAAAAATGGTCTGTGTTCTAAATAAACGCGAAATCGGCGCACGGCATATATTATGGCCAAAGTTTCAAGCTCAAAACTGTGATAACGGGACTCGGCGGCTGTCGCCTTTCGGGAATAATAAGAGACTGGATGCATTTTGCCATCAGTCTGTCTTTGCATCAAAGAGGCACCGAAGCCATTTGAACTGGCGTCAGTATGCAACTCAGTTTCGTAGTTAGGGTTAAAGATAGCTAATACGGGCGGCCTGGATAAGGCGGATCTTAATGAAAGAAATACATTTTTAGCGGTTTTGTTCATCGGAAATGGACCACCTTGTTTAAGCAACTCAGTTAACGGTTTAGCTATGCTGGAGAAATTCGGAACAAATTTGCGAAAATAAGAGAATAAGCCTAAGCACGAGTGTAACGCTTTGCTGTTAAGTGGTTCTGGGTATTCTTGAATAGCTTTTAAATGTGTATTATTTGGTAAAATTCCCTTTTCACTGACTTCATATCCTAAATAATCTATGCTCTTCTGTAGGAAAATGCTTTTCTTCAAATTGAGCTCTAAATTGTACTGAATAAAACGATCTAACAGTTTTGCTAACAACTTAAGATGCTGATCTACGGTGCGGGTGGCAAGAATAATGTCGTCCATATATACTACAAGTTCTCGATCTCTAATCATATCACTAAGTATGTTCGATATAAATCTCTGAAATACAGCTGGTCCGCTCTTTAGACCAAAAGGCATTCTCAGATATTCGAACTGCCCATCGGGTGTAACGAATGCTGTGTATTTAATTGAATCCTCTTCCATGCCTACATGGTAAAAGCAACTTTTCAAATCTATGACGGAGAAAACGGTCTTGCTCTCCAGGTATTCTAGGCAATCTTCTATCAAAGGCAATGGAAAATTATCCCTCACAGTCTTCTTATTTAAACCTCGATAATCAACGCACATTCGTATATTGCCATCCTTTTTTCGCACTAGGACGATGGCGGACGCATAGGGGAGTTGCTTGGTCGGATTACATTATTGGCTAACAACTCACTAACCGTTTTAGAAACGATTCCTCTTTCATAATATGATAACCTTCTAGGACTACTATGAAATGGTGTTGTATCTGTCAGACATATTCTCATCATATATTTAGGCAACCCGTAATTAATTGAAAATCGGTCAATGTAATGCTCATGCACAATGTCTCGGCACTCACGCATCGCGCCTAATCCAAATTCACTGCCAACAGTAGTATTCCCGGTATCTGACAGCGTTGCACAAACAGTTTGCAACTCTGTTAGCCATTCTCGAAACGGGGATGCATTCGTGTTTACATTAGGGTTATTACAATTATTATCTAGATCAGTGGTGTTATTACTAATGGTATTATGCTTAGGATATTTAGTAAACAGGGATGCACAGAAGGATTTGTAAACAAAAGCAATGGTACTCTTTAATGATGCAGAATTCTTTTCATACTTTCTTACATTTTCAATCAATGAGAACTTAAGACCTATTTTATTCAAGGCGTCTCTACCAAGAAGTAGTTGCGTCGGCATATTATTATCGGGAATAACTAAAAATTGAATTTCATAATATTTTTTGCAAAACAGAACTAAACATTTGACTGTTCTAAAAGTCAGAATAGAGCCACCGCTCAGTCCATGAAAAGAACTTTTAACTAATTTATCGCAATCTAAATGCGGCATCAACGCTCTACTAGCAAAACTTACTGGGCTTCCGGAATCTAATAGGGCAAAAATATTATCAACATCAGTGCATCCCTCTTTACAAGATATTCTTAAACTTACTAATTGAATAAATGACTTATCATCAATGGTGTCCGGGTCTTCACTAGAGCTCATGGCGGCGATCTGGGCTCGCATTGGACAATTCCGGTACTGATGGCCCACTTTGAAGCACCGATAGGAACTTCCTTTTGGTCTCTCCGGGCGTGGACAGTCAAAAATTAAGTGACCAATCTGGCGGCAATTGAAACATCTCTTATCCTTTGCAGCAGGCGTAATGGCCTGCAAACGGTCTGAAGTCTGACGAGCCTGAGGAACGTAGTTTTTGGCTGGTGGCTGAACTGATTGAAAACGCATCATCTTCTCTCGCAATTCATTCAGAGAAGTACAATAATACAAAGGAGCTGACAATCCGGTTCGATCTTGTAGTCCGTCAATAATGTATTTGACCACATCGGTGTCTTCAAAATTGCCCTGCTGAGCAATATTTCGCATAATGATGAAATACTGCAAGAGTGACTCTCCTTTGCCAATTGAGCGCTTCCTCATCTGGTTAGCAATCTCGTAGTTTGTCATTTGTAGGCCAAATACCTTCACAAGGGCATCCTTCAGCTCGCTCCAGGTTGTAGTCTTTTCATATGTCATGTATGCTTTAGCAGATCCCTCCAGCAGTCGGTTGCCCAACGACCAACATTGGGCATCACTCAGTACATACACTCTTGCTGCTTTCTCCAGCTCACGAATCCATACGTGAATGGACAGATCACCATCACCAGAGAATTTAGGTACAGTAGTTTCGACATCTTTCAAGTTCATGCGGCAATTATATTTCGGTCCGCCTAAGTTCTCCTCCAGCTCCATAACACGTGTTTTTAGCTCCGCCAGGTTTTTACGTGCTGTATACAATTCGATGCTACTAGGAATCGCAGACAATTCGTCGGTTTCGCTCGCTTGTGCGCTTTCACGAACATGCACGTTCGCGTCTGGTCCTACAGAGGTCTCACGAGACATCGTCGGCGACTGGTTAGCACCCACTTGATCCGGTGTACTTGGCTGCTCAATGTTTCCCACGCCGCGCTGCTCAATAAGAGGCTCCGGACCAACATCCACAAGTTGTCCGGCAAGCACATTTGCAGACACTGATGGGCTGACTGCCTGCTCTTCGGGTACATCACTCTCTCAAGACTGATTCTGTGCCATGACTTGTTTTACCAATGCTCGCAATTGGTAAATTGACGCTTCTTTGTCGCAAGGTACTTCCTTGGCCGCTAGCAACTCAAACAATGCGGTTTTGTTTAATTTAATAATCTCGGTGTATTTCATGAAAATACGTTCTTTAGGGCAAAATCCACACCTGATTTGTAAACTCTCTACTTTTTGAAGTAATTAATCCCTTGGGATTGATTTTATACTTCCGGATTTTATTTATTATTTCAAATTAAGTGCACATGCGGTCTTATTGACTATATTCAAGCGAGTGTGACCGTACCCCGCCTTAGCGTATTATACCCTTTTAGTGTGCCCAAATTCGGTTATCGGGGAAATTCACTGAGACGAGGAGCGGGCTTATTTAAAATATTCCTAATGTTTACAAATTTGAAAGCAATCGCGTTAAAAGTAACGAAGTTATTTACAAAAGTCACTGTTTTCGAATGATCGTTCCTATGGGAGCTATATGATATAGTCACCCGATCTTGGTCGAAAATGGCACAGTCATTAACAGATATATTAAACTAACAAATGTTGAATGAAATGTTGAAAGCAATCGCGTTAAAAGTAACGAAGTTATTTACAAAAGTCACTGTTTGCGACCGATCGTTCCTATGGGAGCTATATGATATAGTCATCCTGTCAAGTTTATTGTTGCATATTTTACGGCAGTTGTATAAAATGCAACCGCGAAATAAAAGAGTTAAGACTCAAACTCAAAGTTAACTTGACGAAAGTATGTGAAAGCTTTTCACTTGTCTACTGTCTAGCTCGTTCATTTTCGAATCTATCTACAACAATAATTTCAAAATTTTAAAATCCAAGAATGCTAGGGATTTGGCTAAAATTCGACCTGCCAAGTGGGTACAGTACTTGAATCATTCGACATCGTGTGCTCACAGAATACAGTTGACAATATTCCTAATATTCAGTCGGCTTAAACAATTCTTAAAAATGTTGGTTATAATACAAAGAAAATTGATGAGAGTAAGTAATCGAAAAGACATATATAAAGTTTCTTATATTTAAAAATGGCCTCTTTCTGTCTAAGTAGAAAGTTCAATTCAACATTTCAAACTACGAAAGTGTGCATAATTTAAAAAAAAAAAACTAGAAAGGCGCTTGGATATTCCTAGTGGACAATGTGACTTGATGACGACAGATGGAAATGTCGCAGACGCCGAACTTGTGGTGGATATGGCGGGCATTAACGATAATGAATCCAGCACCAGTGGACCAATTATATCAATAATTACACAGGCCGACATGATTTTTGCTGACGTTAACTTGAGAGTTGTTCTTACCTAATTCGGGTACGCTGATTCTAACTGCTTACTTGGTTTTTCTCCATCACGTCTAGATTTTGTGAAATCTGGAAATCTGGGGTTGAAAAATAGGCACCCAAAATTATACTATAGAAAGTTTGAAACAAAAATTTTTAACTTTTTTACGGATTTTAGAATATTTTGTGTAAGAAAATTAGTTCTTGTTTGCACATATAACTAATATACAATTTGTAAGACGCAGCAAATTCCCACAATTCTTTAAAATTTAAAAGCAGACAATTCTTGAAATCTCTATAGCATACTTTTTGGTTGAAATTTTACTCATTATAGAACTATATCCGGAGTGTAAGGTATTATCCATTATAACAAAGAAATAACTCTTTGATATTTTGTAAATTCATTTTCAATCAAGCCTAATATATTAATAGGATAAAATAATAATGTTTTTAGTACTATATTATGCTTATATCATGGAAAAATATATTGCAAATTAGGTCATTTTGTATAATTTGAACGCATTTTTTTCGAAATCCTGACGTGATGGAGAAAAAACTAAGTACAGGGCCGTGATTAGCTGCCCCCAATTACTATAGGAGACATATTGAACTTTAAACACTTTTTCATGACCTCAAAAATGTCGGCCTGTGTTATGTAAGCCGGCTGGTTGTACTAGAAACAGGCCAAGAGGTATCGCCGACTAGCAGCAGCTCATCAAGACTTGATGAAATTGCTGGGAAAATCTCGTATGCCCCAGGATAATGATTTGGAGAGCAAAAGGTAATTGTAAAAATATGGGGAAAAACTGGATGAATACATTCTGTTTTGGAATATTAGATTTAATATGACATTATTGAGCTCAACCAATGAAAGCTCGCAAAACACATCATCCGAGTCTATGGAAGATGCCTGCGGAATGGGCCAATGCGATGTTAAGTCTCGTGCTTACAGTGAAGAAGAAGTGGAGGATGATTCTAGTACGTCTACAGAACTAAATATCGGTACTGCGCCATTTGTTAATATTCTTCCGGAATATAGAAGATTTGTAGTAGTAATTTCGTCGGCTGACTGTAATAAAAAACTTTTGCTGTTTCTTAAAGGATTTTTCTTTAAGCTTTGATAACTACAGGAACGTCGTCAATGTGAAAACTCCTGTTCTAGAGCACAATGGAAGGCTATACATTGCGGCAGCTGATGAACACACGATGGAATGGGTTATGGACGTTATATGTGGATTAGATGGCTACCAGGCTGTACCTCTTCATGTATTTTTACACCTATCGCAAGCTCGAGTCGTGTTCCCCAAAGTTGAAAGCTGCTTGAAACTTGTTTTTTACCTACTCGAAAAACAAAACCCTGGTCTAAATACCGATAAATGGGCAGTAATTAATAGAGAAGATTTGGATCCGTGCTCCAAAGAAAATGTTACGAAAATATGCGTGAATGAAGTTTTCGAGCTCTACATAGATGTTGACAGTGTTGATTTCATAAAAAGTCTGTGTTATCGATTGCGCTATTGTTTTTTCCATGTAGAATTCATGTTTTGCCCATGACAATTTTATATTTATATATCTATGTATATTTATGTTAAAGTGCTCGCAAAAAAAAAAAATGGTTGTGAGGAACTCACATGAAGCCTAGTGATGTCTAGTTTATTTTTCTATGGCTTGAAATTCTTAGAAGAAAGAGAATTAAGTCTGCTCTGTTTGTGTGGGCTCCTGTGATGTGAGCTCACAATGTTAGTAATTAATAAATTAAATGCATTTTAAAAATGCATTTTAAATCTCTCAGCAAAATGGTGTTTAATTTCATAGTCTTATTAATGTTTTCTGGACTTCTTGGTTAGATTTTGTAAATCTGATTCAGACCGATTCGAGTGGCCCAGTACAGTTTACTGCTTTGACATTCAATTTATTCGCTTGCATTTAAAGAGGGTTACGTATTTTTTGAGATTTTTCACAAGTACTTACGTTTGCATTTCATTTCATTATATGTTTAATTGTCACTCATATATTTTAATTCAATTTTAATCAATTTCTAGCAAATTTTACATATTTCTCTGAAAGGGAAGCTATTTTAATCACAAATTCATTAGTTGGTCATCAAATGATTCACGCAATATACACATAACCTACGATGCATTACAACCACTCAAAGACCGTTTGAACCAATTACCCATCTCTAATTATTTGCGATTGTCTTTGCAATCGATTTAATTGCAAACAACATAGCAATACTTCATTGAATTGGCCAGCAGAAGACAAGACAGTAAGACAATAGTCTGGGGGGGACAGACAACTGCAAATCAAACGCTTGAGTGACCAAACTGTTTCACAGCTTTGCAGTGGTCAATTAACTTTCAATTAAATATGAAAAGAAAATGAAACAAAACTCGTGCTTCCACCAATTATAAAGTTGATGCGTGCCTCTTGAGTGTGGGAAAACTTGCTCAGGTGGAAAAAACGCTGGCAGCAACAAGAATAATGCAAATGCTTAATAATATAATAAGTCAAGTTGTAGTAGGTAGCTATTATTATTTCTTCTTTCTTTTTTAAGTTTGGAAAGCTTAGCTCAACTCAACTCGTCTCAACTCTGTTCGGCGCAATTCTTGTCTTCTGAGACAAGGCTCTTACGGTCTAGGAGGAGTTTGCGTTGATCCAGACGGACGGACGGACGGACGGACGGACATGGCTAGTTGAACTCGTCTCGTCGTGCTGATCAAGAATATATATACTTTGTATGGTCGGAGATGCTTCGTTCTATGCGTTGCACACTTCTGACCAAAATTAATATACCCTTTTTGCAAGGGTATAAAAACATAAAAAATTAAATTGAAAAACAGAAATGGAGAAGGGGACCCCATAGAGACAGAAATAGAGAAAGAGAGAGATAAGGAGAAATCAAATGCAAACCATAAACATAATCGAGTTCCCCTCATCCCCCGACTTCTTCTCTTTAACGCCATCATCAATCCGACACGTTAACTTGCATTTTTCAGTTCACTTTTCTAGACACACACACACATTTGAAATGGGGAGCGTTTCTTTTAGCCATTGCTGTAACTGTAACTGTATCTGGTATCTGTGTATCTATTGGGTACGTTTCGATTTCATTACCTCATAGGCGACGCCTTTAAAAATAACAACAACAACAAATAGGCAGACTTTTGGAGAGGTTACAACAGCCACACACACACAACGTACAAGAAGACCGGCGCTGCGATCACAGGCTATGCAGATGCAGATTGGGCAGGTAACTCAACTGATAGAAAGTCCTACACTGGATATGCATTCATATGGGGCGGCTCAGTAATCTCATCTCATCTGTTCTCAAAGGACATCAAGAAAGCAAAAATCTGTGGCTCTAAGCAGTACCGAGGCAGAATATATGGCGCTTTCCGATGCTGAAAAAGAGGCTATTTATATAAGAAAACTGATAAATGAGATGAAATTGTATTTTTAAGCTTGATTGTATAACCTTACATGGCGATAATGTTGGTGCTTTAAATCTTGTAAAAAACCCTGTTTATCATGCTAGAAGCAAACATATTGATGTAAAGTACTGAATACTGTCCAACAACGGAAATGATTGCTGATATTCTTACTAAGAATCTATGTAAAGTTAATCATTTAAAATGTACGGCGTTGCTTGGACTAAATAGGTATTAGAACCCTGAATTGAGCCGAAGTGTTGATATGGCAATTCTGTGCTGTATCTGTCAGCCCTGTACAAGTGGCAACCCTGGTTAAGCTTATGTTAATAAAATTGAGCTCACTCTCATCTAAGCAACCAAACGTTGTGGTTCTACATTTTCACAAACCAACATTTTTTTATATTTAAATTATTTGTGAAGAGAAAAAAAAGTAAGAGAGAAATAAAATTTATCTCAACTGTGTCTTGCACAGCGAGCTAGAGACGTGGAAAAATTATAGAAAATGTGGTTGGCTCACAATTTAGGTATACATTTCATTTGTTTTATTGTTAAAAAAAAAAATCTCCAACCACATTGTTAGTAAAAGCCTATCAGACAGTTAGTATGTCGCAAGTTGCACTTTCGTGCTTCAACTTGCTATTAAGGTTATAATTATAATTATTAAATTAAAGGCAAGTTAAGGCTTGCGCATTTCTGCGGCCCCCTTGCGTTTCTTCGCTCTTTGGCGAAGTTCAGCTTTCAGTATGTCAATACGCTCTATGCAGCGTTGTCGGTCTTCCTCCGTCTTCAGAGTGGCCAGTAGGTCTACTTCCAGCCTCTTCTGCTGGAGTAGCTTTCTTACTTGGCCTCCTCTTTTGGTCTTCTTTGGCTCTGTTGATTTGGTGTTGCGGGCCCGGTACTCAGCTATTGTGAGTGGGCGCGGTCCATCGTTGGGATACAACTCTAACGCTTCTTCTAGCGTCGGCGCACCCTTTGCTCGATAGGAGCAGATTCCGCAAAGGGAATATCTTCACGGTTCATTCGTGTTCCTTGTTGGTTGATTGGTTCTTTTTTTTGGTTCGCTTGATTTATAAATGGTTCCAACCGCTGCTTCTGCTTTCTTCTGGGCATTTATTCCAATTGATTTAAAATAAAATATTCATTTAAATAAATAAAATGTTCATGTTTTGTGTTGTGGTTAATATTTGCAGTTGTTGTTCTTCTGACATTAACGTTGATTGATGGTTTGATTTTTGCATTTGGTTTGCAGATTGCAGTTGTTGTTTTTGTTAGCAGATTGCGGGTCCTAGTCCTGTCACGGTCGCCATGTTATATAAGCCAAGACCGGGTTCCTTTAATAAAAATAGTATATCCAAGATGAACACGTCAGTGTCCATGCATAGTCGTTTTCAGAATGATTCTTTATTCCAAATTATTATTTTGCTTAAGCTAAGTTTACATATATATTCTTATGCTGCGACTTATGCGACAGCTACAAAAGAGAGGGAGAGTGTCAGTACATACATACATATTGTTGGAGCGCTTGCGTGTCACACGCTGGCCTGGCTCTAGCTCATGTTACGCTTGTGCATACATTGCTTTTGTGAATATATGTATGTGCATATACAAATGTACATACATATATGATCATGCTTAGCTGTACATTTATGTGGGACTGTTAGTGCAATCCCATTTCTGACACCAATTTGTGGGACTGTTAGTGCAATCCCACTTTTTCCTCCCGAATTTCTAGGCCGTTTTTACTCACAATCAATCAGTTTTATTCAACATTATTTCTTTATACATTTATCTTTTAATTACCACTTAACTACACTCTTTTTATTCGAGCAGCCACGAGGAACACAAACGGTCGACACAACTTGACGCCATAAAACTCTTTTCTCAATTGATATCGATGGTTTGTCATCGATATCGTTGATAAACTTTGAATTATGCACCTCTGAACTGGTTCAGTACAATCGACCGCTTCTCGTCTCTCGACCCATTCCCACATTCGGCCGGACTGACTTATCATTCGCCTCGAATGTTAAATCGTCTGATGAATTCACTTGACCATTCCACGACTTCATATACTCTGCGACAGTTGAGGTTTTCCCAGGACCTTCGTGATCTCCTACCTTTTCTACGTCATAGCGTCCATGAGACTTAACTTGCACCACCCTATATGGTCCAAAATATTTAGCCTTAAGTTTTAATCCTGAACCATATTGCGTTCGCTTAATTGTTATCAAATCATCGATTTTATACTCAACTACCTTTTGCGTTTTTTGTTATAACTTTTACGATTCTCTTCTTGGATTCTCTCAATATTATACTGAGCTTCCTGACGAACGTTAGTGCGTTCAATTTCTAGCTCTTCTATGGCTTCCTCTTCCAAAAGTTCTTGTAACTCAGGGAAACTATTAGTCCTCATCTCAACTCCGGTTAATAATTTAAATGGCGACACTTTTGTGCTTCTAGGAGGGGTACTATTGATTGCTTGCTGCACTCTTTCAACGTACCTATACCACATAGTCGGTTTTTCATAACAAAGTTTTGTTAGCATAGGAATAATTATCTTATGGATACGTTCAACTTGACCATTTCCCCTAGGTACTCCGGTAGCTATCATTAAATGCTGAATGTTTTGCTCTTTACAATAATCTCCGAACTGGTGAGAAACAAATGCTGCACCTCTATCTGATATAATACGCCCTGGATTTCCAAAAACTGATGCTTGACGCCTGAGTCTATCTACTACCGCTTCTGATGCCGTATTTTTTGTTGGATGGAGCCACACAAATTTCGAAAACGCGTCGACGACTACAAATGGATAGTTATAACTCTTTGCTGTCGGATCCATAGGTCCTACATGATCAACATGATAAGTCCCTAAAGGTTTAACTTTTTTATTTATTGGAGCTAAGAAACCTTCTTTCTTGCCTGCTTTACCTTCCGAAACAATGCATTCGATACAATTTTTTACAATCTCAGAGGCCTTTTGGAACAACTTCGGTATGTAAAACTTTCTCTCAACTTCTTCTTGAGTTCTTTTGGCCGAAAAATGACCCTTTCTATGTGCAATCTTAATTAATTCCTCTGCCATAAGTGATGGGACTACAATTAAATCCTTAATGGGATCCTTGTACAAAACACCGTTTTTTATAAAGAAATCTTCATAAGTCTGATGCTCTAAAACAGCTGTCACTGCCCTAATCCAATCATCACTAGCTTGAGCTATTTTAAGTCTGTGATGCATTGAATCCTCTAAAATTAAACAGGACATACGACTTAGAGCATCTACATGCTTCATTTTACTGCCACTTCTATGTTCAATTTCATACTTGAATTCTTGAAGAAATAAAGCCCAACGCGAAACTCTTACTGGAATGTCTCTTTTTTTCATTGTCATTGCAAAAGCATTGCAATCTGTTATGATTTTGAATTCTATTCCTAGTAAATATACGCGCCACTTCTTCAACGCCTCCACTATTGCTAACACTTCCAATTCGTATGAGTGATAGTTTTCTTCCGCAGGCTTGGTTTTCCGGCTGAGATATTGTACTGGATGGAATAACTGATCATCGCTATCATTTTGTAGAATTTTTAAGAACTGACACTTCTGCCATTTAATTCGCAAACCAAACTCAGATGCCCTCTTTAACACACATTTCAGCTTGTAAATTCCTTCTTTAATATCCTTTGAAGGAATAAATAGATCATCCATATATGTTATGACTGTGCCATCTCTAATCAAATCAATAAATGTTGCAAAGATGTAGCGGGAAAACACATGAGGGGAATTCGAAATTTCAAATGGGACATACAAAAATTCGAACTGACCGCTATGTGTCACAAAAGCAGTATACTTCCTTTAGTTGGGCTCCGCAGGAACATGAAAATATCCATTTTCAAGATCCAAGGTTGTAAACACTGTATTACCCTGCAATCTCTCAATTACATCATCTATAAGTGGCATTGGGAAATGTTCTCTTACAATCTTAGCATTCAAACGTCTATAATCACAGCAAAGTCTTTTTCCTCCATCCTTTTTTGGAACAAGAACTATAGCAGACGCATATTCTGATGTACTTGGTTGAATGATACCCTCGGCTAACCATTTTTCTACTGTTGAGTCCACGATACCTTTATCAACGAAAGATAAACGCCTCGGCCGTTCGTATACTAGGCATTCGTCACTTAATAAAATTTTCATTTCGACTGGACTCTTCTTTGAAAACTGTGGTACATAACTGTGAATAAGCTGCTTGACTTCTTTGACGTCCGATTTAGTTAAATGGCACAAATCTATTTCACTCTTTTCTTCTTCAGCTAATAAACACAAACTCTCAAATTCCTGTAACATACCCTTCGGAGTTTTCACTTCTTCATTGTGTACAGTTTCTTTCGCTTCTGTGTTTGGCATCACTTCTTCTTCTCTAGGCTTAAAAGTAACATTTCCTTTTGTGATAACCAAATTAGCTAATTCTAAAATGTTGTTTCCAATCACTACTTCGTAGTCAATATCCTCTTTTCTATAAACGTGGAACGTTAAGGGCCATTGAAGACCATCAATAGTCACCTGCGCTTTAAAACTACCTATAGTATTTAGCTCACTTTTACACACTCCCAATAAACGGTTTCGTTCATCGTTTAATTCTATACCATGAAGTTTTCTGATAATATCATCTCTTATTAAACATAGATCACATCCTGTATCTATGAGTGCAGACAGCTCAACGTCTCCACATGATATTGTTTTGAAAATAGCTTTTCCTTTTACATTAATTTCTTTTGACATTGTACTAGCCCTACTGTATTCCTTTTTAGTATCTAATTTACGTGTCGGGCATACTGATGCTTTATGCCCTATCTGATGGCATTTAAAGCACTTAATCTTCGGACACTCACTCATCAAATGAGATACTTCGCCACACTTATAGCATTTTCTCGGTTGTTTAGATATTTCCGCTTTTTTATCATCCTTCTCATTATGATTTCTATTTCTATTTACCACTTGAGGGTGACCAAAGTAAACCTTTTCGTAAATTGTAATCTGTTCCTTCAGCTGAATGACTGTCTTTGCCTGATACAAGTTACTTTTGTTAGCTTTTGAATCAGGTATTCCTTCTATGAAATATTCTATAAGACTAGCTTCATCTAAATTTATGGAACTGCCTATTTCCCTCAGACTATAAAGGTACTCACGAAAATCTTCATTTGGGCGTTTACGTCTATTTCGCAACAATTTATGTACTTCGATTGCTGATACTTCTGCGCCGAACTCGCTTAACAAAATTCTTTTTAATGATATCCAATCAGTCACTCCTCGCTCACTACGCACAAAAACTTTTGCTGCACCTTTTAATAATTGTTTCGCATAGATAAATTTCTGTAAAGAGTTCCATTGAACTGCTTCTGCATTATCTTCAAAATCCCGTAACCAATTTTCTATAGACGGTTGAACTGACCCATTGAACGAAGAAAGAGAATCCTCAATGTCGCGCAAAGTAAAAATTATTTCTAACTACAGTTGGTGCCGTAGACTGAAATGATCCCGCATCATCACTTTCGGAATCAACCTCGACTTCGTCAGCCACCAAACCGAAATGTTCGAGAAGACGATCTTGCAACGATTGCTTTCTACCAGTTATTGCCAAATTCAAACTGGCTAACTTTGCTTTGAGCTCATTTACATTTAAACTTAATACTTCGTCTCTATTCATTTTGTATTCGTCGTAGCTTACTCGTTACAGCTGAAATTTCAATATATTTTACAAAAGTATAATCTTACTCTATTGTTAATAATTTAATTTTCTCTTCTTTTAGCAATTTCAAAATAAAATTATTTCTCTTTTAACATTTACTTTTCTTTTAATTCCAAATTTATTTACTTCACTTTTGAATTCCAAATTTATTTACTTTACTTTTGAATCAACATTAATTTACTTTACTTTTGAATCAACATTAATTTACTTTACTTTTATTCAAGCCAATCTTTAAATTATTATTTATAATTTTGACATAAATTTATATTGATTTAATTTAATGATTGCATCAACTCAATTTAAATTATAACATTTTTCGTTCTGTAAACATACTGTTAATTAACATAAACATCTGGCTCACCACTATGTTGCCTTCTCGCTCGCTCGTGTTGACTCACCAACGCCGTTTATTCGCGCCGATTCTGCTGATATGCCGATTTTTCACGAATGCTCTCACTAACGCTGTCTCGCTCGTGACGCCAATGCCGATGTCTCGCTCGTGACGCCAATGCCGATGCCTCGCTCTTGTACAAATTTTTCCACTGACGCCGCCAAACTTGTGCGTCTAATGCTTTCTCGCTCTTGCCGCCAATTGTTGTAGCTTCTCTTGCCGCCAATTCTCAAGAATTTCCCACTCTAGGTACAGCTGCTCACCACATAGATTCTATGTTCCAGGCCATTTGCCACATAAATCTACCATCTCAGTGAATAGTTCCCACGACGATACTCCAACACATTTACCAAAATTACGCTATATCAGCCTCATTGCCACGTAAATTTGTGCAAAATTCCAACGATCGTCAATCTCTTTGCGTTTTCAGCCTCTTTGCCACGCAAACTTCAGGGTTCTGTACTGTTCGCACCTCCACACTTTTCACTCTCACTTGAACTTGGACGTTTCGCTGTCTCTCTCTAAGATACAAGCATTCATCAATTGGGGTGGTTTTTTTTTATCGCTCTTTGTACATTTTTTTCGAACTTTTTGTCTTTGGCGACTCAATTTTAATGAATTTTTCGCTTCGAACGATTTGTTTTAATTATTAGTGTTCTTTACTTAACAACATCTTTTAACTGCACGTAAGTTCGATGCACTATGTAAATGTACATATCTCACTTCTGACACCAATTTGTGGGACTGTTAGTGCAATCCCATTTCTGACACCAATTTGTGGGACTGTTAGTGCAATCCCACTTTTTCCTCCCGAATTTCTAGGCCGTTTTTACTCACAATCAATCAGTTTTATTCAACATTATTTCTTTATACATTTATCTTTTAATTACCACATAACTACACTCTTCTTATTCGAGCAGCCACGAGGAACACAACCGGTCGACACAACTTGACGCCATAAAACTCTTTTCTCAATTGATATCGATGGTTTGTCATCGATATCGTTGATAAACTTTGAATTATGCACCTCTGAACTGGTTCAGTACAATCGACCGCTTCTCGTCTCTCGACCCATTCCCACATTTATGTGAATATGTTTATGTACATACATCAATGTATATATATAAACATATTCAAGTGCACAATTATATTTTAATGCGTATATGTATAATTGTTTATACTTGCAACAGAGTGTTACAAGTTGAGCTCATTGTACTGAATGATTATTTGTATGAATATACTACAGAAAAAAATGTGCATTGAGATGTAGTAGAACATGTTCTAAACAACACTTTCCAAAGAACAATTAATCAATATCCGAGTTAAATGTTGTGTGACTCTAGAAAGGAAAGACAACTGACACATTAGTAAACATAATAAAAAAAATGGCAGATATAAAAAGGTAAACACGCATATACATATATATATATAGAAAAACTATTTAATTTTAGAAAAAAAAAACCATTGCAGTCCTTGGTAATAATAATTTTACATGTTCAAAATTTGTTTTTTTAAACTCAATTCATCAATATACAAACAAAAGAATTTTACTCTCTATTTTACAATTTGTTCTTCTTCCTACATTCCCAAAGCAAAGCAACGCACGCATACACATACACTTTATGTAGCGTTGATCCTGTGTGTGTATGTGTGTGTACTCTGATGATGACGAAAGACGTAGTAGACAACAAGAAGCGCTGCCGGCAGAGCTGGGAGCAGAACCGATTATTATATTGATTGTAACTTGTGTAACTGATCACATTCAAATTTTGGGATCTGTGTTTTTATATGCAATATTATCACATATGTAAATTTCATAGCATACTCGATTTTTATGAAAATGTTTCTTCTAGTTCTTCTAGAGCTATATGATATAGTGGTCCGATCCTGATGGGTTTCATACTTTATTTTTGCCGGGTAATAAAAAACCCCGAAAAATTTCAGCCCGATAGCTCTTAAGACGGCTGAGTAAAACGCATACGCACAGACGGACGGACAGGCGGACATGGCTATATCAACTCAGCTTCTCATGCTGATCAAGAAAATATATACTTTATAGGGTCGGAAACGACTCCTTCTTTGCGTTACAAACATCTGATCAATTTTAAAATACGCTCTGCAAGGGTATAAAAATAGTATAATGCACAAAAAAGTCATATTGAGTTGTTGACCTGTAATTAATCAATTGTCGTATTTGCTTTTAATTAATTTTTTTTTCTACTTGAATTTGTTGTGTGATTTGTAGTGTGTGACATTTTTGTCCCCTATTTCTTTCTTCAAAATGTTTCTCGTCTAACTGATTTATTTCTCCTGTCTTTTTGAATGGATTTGTCGTTTTTGACTTTACTAATGGTGCTTGCTTAAATCTAGTGTCGATTTCGAAGTCGTGTCTATCTTCATTTAAATTGTTAATTTAATGTATTTTATTCCTTTGGGTATTATAGTCGGGGGATCCCGCATAGATAAAAATGTCCGCTGGTGTTCGTCTTATGGTTGTATACGTAGAGAATTTTTTCAAATTTGATTAATTTATCTTCAATGTCATTTTCACTATTTAAAATTCTGAGATTTTCATTTAGTGTTTAATGCTATACACAAAAATGCTGAATCTTTGTCTGATTTTATTTCTATTGGTTTGCCCATTTCAGTGAATACTTTCATAATTGCTCTCTTGGCTTCTAACCAATCTCTAGACTTTACTTCTCCAAGTGTTGCAAATTTGGAGTAAATGTCAATGCATGAAAGGAATTGTGAATTGTCGATCATGTAAAAGTCCATGACGTATTTTTCTCTGATATTAAAAGTTTCTGGTGTTATTTCAAAAGTTAGTTTTGTATTTCTATTTTCTGTCTTTGCGATATTGCATACTGAGTATTCATTAATAATGTTTTGAGTTAGGTTTTGAAAATCGGGAAAATAATATTTTTCTTTAAACAAATTAATGGTTTTTTCGATTCCTGGATGTAATAATTCTTTATGTTGTTTTAGGATTATTTCTTTGATTTGTGCAAACGTTTGAAGGTCCTCTAACTTAATGATAGATTTCGAGGTTTTTGTATTTGCATTCGATTGTATTCAATAATAATTTAACTGCCGCCGTGTACAGACGTGTTTTTTAATGCACTCCGCAAAAATTGAGTGTAAAAAAGACCGCGTTTGCAAAAATTTGTGTAGGGCTCTCAGTCGCCCCAGAGACGCCTATTTACAATCATATGGCTATTAGATTGCTCTAATAGCAATAAATACTAAGTTGCAACAACAAAGTGCGTATTTTTTACAAAAGCCATGTCCACCAATTCGGGCCCAAGCTCTCTCGATCCCCAACAGCAACAGCTACAAGAACTAATTGTACAACAACAACGTGACCGTCGACTCTCGGTCCAACGCAACAACGCGTACTTTTCGGTGGTGTCGCCGACCCCACTGAATGCTAACGTAAGCAATAACACCGAAAGTGCCAGCCACTCAGCAATCAAAAGCAACTTACCGTGGAGAGAGCAGTGTGCTTCTCCATCAATAACGATAACTGGGTCACCGATTGCACTGACCAGCACCGTCAGCTCGTTGAAAATAACCAAACCAAATGAACGAGTAGCACCCCTTAGCGGGAATCGTTTTAAAATTCTTGCCGATCAGCAAGATGATCAAGCCGGCGCTGTAGATAAAGTTAAATCGGCTAGACCACCCCCCTTATATATCCGTGGAGCCAACTGCAGCGCCCTGATTTTGAAGCTAGTAGAAACAGTAGGGGCAAATAACTTTGTTGTAACCCCTCTCAATAGGGGTAACATTAAAGAAATTAAATGTCAAACCCAAACTGAGGACAATTTCCGCATCATCGAAAAGTACCTCCGTAATGCTAACATCAACTTCTATACCTACCAACTAAAAAGCAGTAAAGGGCTCCAGGTTGTGTTGAAGGGGATTGAGCCATCGGTCCCTACTCAAGAAATAGCAGACGCGTTGGTCGAAAAAGGGTTTGCGGTCAAATCCGTTGTCAACATCATCAACAGGAACAAAGTCGCACAGCCGCTCTTTAAAATCGAGCTCCAACCAGATGCAAAGCGGTCGAAGCCAAATGAAGTGCACCCAATCTACAACCTACAGCCTATTGCACAGAAGATCACCGTAGAGGAGCCCCATAAGAGACACCAACCACCGCAGTGTAAAAACTGCCAGGAATACAACCACACCTCTAACAACTGCAATCTCAGGTCAGTGTGTGTTGGCTGTGGCGAACATCATAAAGATGGCATTTGCACCAAGGACAGAAACGATGTCGCACTAAGATTATGCAGTAACTGTGGAGGGAACCACACGGCCAACTACAGAGGATGTCCTGTCTTCAAGGATCTTAAATCTCACCAAAACGGGCGCAAACCCCCAGCTGGACTAAAAATCACCGTCAACGCCTCTAAAACTACACCGGAGGTATTCTTCGCCAAGGCTGTTAGATCATCTAACATGCCTGCTACATACAGTCCTAGTGTATCCTTCGCTAGTGTGCTCCGAACTGGACAGACGGAGCCCGCAAAAAGAGACCCCCGTCACTCCACCATCTACAGAATCCGCAACCTAGCGCACCAGAGCTTGGCCAGCAAACTCCAAGTGGCTTAGAAGCCCTATTGATCTCACTCAATCAAAACATGACCACTTTTATGACGTTCATGCAAAACTGTATGCACGAACTGATGCGGAATCAAAACCTGCTTATCCAGAAGCTTATCGAGAATAAATAATGGCTTCCCTACGTCTATGTCTTTGGAATGCTAACGGCATCTCCAAGCACAAAAATGAACTGCAACTATTCCTAGACTCAAGTGAAATCGACGTTTTGCTGATTTCGGAAACACATTTAACATCAAAAAATAATTTTCGAATACCAAAATATACCTTCTATGCAACAAACCATCCAGACGGAAAAGCTCATGGCGGGACTGGTATCCTAATCAAAAACCGTATAAAACACTCGTTCCTCAACAGTTCAAAAAAAGGGGTTTAACAAACCCCCCAAAGCCACTTATCCACAACACAAAAGCCTGACTTGATTGATTTCGCAGTAACCAAGAGGATTCCACGTAATCGGATCACTGCGGGATTTAACTTCCGATCACTCTCCAGTACCATTCACACTATTAACAAGACCTCAAGTGCTTGATCGCCCATATAGGCTTACAAACAACAAAACAAATTGGCTTAAATTTAAAATGTACATGAGTGCCCACATTGACTGTTCGCCGAAACTGGATGCTGCAGAGGACATTGATATGTGCGTCTCTGCACTTGAGTCTATGATGGCAGCTGCAGCAAGAGTATCTACTCCACCTGCCTCTTCTTACACTAAACCTGTTGACAGGCCTACGAACCGGCGGATAGAACAATTAGTAACGGAAAAACGACGTCTAAGAAGAGAATGGCAGATTACTCGCTCACCAGCAGCAAAACTTCGCGTAAGGCATGCTAATCGCAACCTCTCCAAGGCGTTAAGACAAGAGGAAAGCTGGGCTCAAAGAAAATACATAGAAAAGC
This sequence comes from Drosophila tropicalis, assembly GCF_018151085.1. Taxonomy (NCBI): domain Eukaryota; kingdom Metazoa; phylum Arthropoda; class Insecta; order Diptera; family Drosophilidae; genus Drosophila; species Drosophila tropicalis. The sequence goes on along the minus strand of NW_027172666.1, from coordinate 36,806 downwards.
TCAGCCCAACCAGCACTAAACATCCTCTGTGGAAAGCCCACCCAACTTTAAGCGCTCCTGCGGAGACAATTTCACCGATAAGGAGTCCAACCGGTGGATGGGCCCGCAGTGACGAAGAGAGGGCATCCGTATTGCCACACATCTTAAAATGGTTTTCCAGCCAAATCCAACATCAAACTCATCTGTACATCCCCCTTCGAGCACACTAACGTATAGTGAGTACTCGGAACTCCAATCGGACGAGATCACTGCAGTTATTAAAAACCACATAAAGCCAAAAAAAGCCCCTGGCCATGACCTAATCACACCGAAAATGATCCTGGAACTCCCTATCATTGTCATACAATACATCTGCAAACTGTTCAACGCTATAATAAGAATTGGCTACTTCCCAAAAACATGGAAAACACTATCATCATGGTTCCTAAAGTGGGAAAGGACAAAACCCAGCCATCATCCTATAGGCCAATTAGTTTGCTGCCATGTCTTTCGAAGCTTTTTGAAAAGGTCCTGCAGATCCGACTAAACTCATTTCTGGCATCGGAGAACACAATCCCTTCACACCAGTTCGGCTTCCGCGAAAAACATGGTACAATTGAACAAGTCAATCGCATAACATCCGAAATACGAACAGCATTCGAACTAAAAGAATACTGTGCGGCTGTCTTTCTCAACGTTGCCCAGGCTTTCGATAGAGTTTGGCTGGAGGGTCTGATGTTCAAAATCCGGCAAAAACTGCCACAGTACACCCACAAACTCATGGAATCTTACCTTTACAATAGGCAATTCGCTGTAAGATGTAATGGCTCCGTCTCGGCTGATTTTGAAATCAAAGCTGGTGTACCGCAAGGCAGTGTACTCGGCCCATTGATCTACCTACTGTACACTGCAGACTTACCAACGAGTTTATGACTTACAACGTCCACTTTTGCCGATGACACGGCAATTCTCAGCAGATCCAAATGCCCAATACAAGCCTCTGTAAAATTAGAGGAACACCTCAAGGTGGTAGAGGAATGGCTAGCAACCTGGCATTTACGCTTAACAGAAGAAACTGTCCAGGTCTAATGCTAAACAACGTACCAGTTCCTCAAGCCGTGGATGTCACTTACCTTGGCATCTACCTAGACAGAAGACTAACTTGGCGCAAGCACATCGAAGCAAAAAAGTCACAGCTTAAACTGAAAGCAAGTAGCCTACTGCAAAGATATCTTATGATTATATCCCTTATGTAAGCATTGGTCATTTCTTTGTATGTTATTTTTATGTTTGTTTTATAAAAGTAAGTTGTTGTTTCTGCTTTGTCTTCTGAACCTCTAATGAATTCTATTTGCCTGAAATAATTAATGGGGTTTTCTACTATTGGAATGTAATTTTCATTATCCTCATGAGCACTATATATTGTAGTTGCTGTGCTTTCTGTTGATCCTAAAAAGTTTTCATCTATTTTAATTCTGGAAAGGGCACCTGCTACGTGATTTTCTTTGCCAGGTAAATATTTAATTTTGTAATCAAACTCATTTAGTTTTATTTTCCATCTTTGAAGTTTCATATTTGGTTCTTTTATATTGTTCAGCCATACTAAAGGCTTATGTTCGCTTAGAATCTTGAACTTTCTACCGAAAAGGTTTGGCCTAAAATATTTGGTTGCCCATAATAAGATAGTAATTCCTTTTCTATGGCTGAATAATTAAGTGCATGTTGGTTAAGGGTTCTACTACCATAAGAAATAGGTCTATGGTCCTGTGAGAGGAACGCACCTAAAGCTATATTGCTAGCATCTGTGGATGAAATATAATTTGGGTCGTTTATGTTTATTTTAGCTCCTTTCTTTAATCCTAAAGTTAAAGGTTTTTCAATATGTGCAAAGTTGGGTATAAATTTTCGGAAGAATCCGCATAATCCTACGAATGATTCAATTTCTTTTGAGGTTTTAGGGATCGGAAATTTTGGAATTGCTTTGACTTTATCTGGGTTAGGTTTTATACCTTCTGTTGTTATAATATGACCAAGGAATGCTGTTTCCTTTTTCATAAATTCGCATTTGTCGAGTTGGAGTTTAAGATTAGCTTCTCTTAGTTTGTTAAATTCCTTTCTGAGTAATAGTATGTGTTCCTCCAATGAAGTGGAGTACACAATGATGTCATCCAGACAAACAAGGCAATCCTTATAAATAAGGTCTTCCAAAAGACCAAATGGCATACGTGTATATTCGTAATGGCCATGTTTAGTTGAGAAAGCTGTTTTTGCAATAGATTCAGGATCCATTTGAATTTGATAAAATCCTTTAGCTAAATCAATGGTGGTGAAGTATTGGCAATTGGGAATTTGTAATCTATTGTGACTTCACTTAGATTTCGATAGTCAATGACTAATCTGAATTTTTGTTTGTTGGATGCATCTCCTTTTTTTGAACGATCCAAATGGGTGAACAGTAGGGGAGTTCGATTTTCGAATAATACCATGTTCAATCATTTCATTCATTTATTTGTTGATTTTTATATCAAATGTTTGGGGATATTTGTATGGACGTTTATAAATTGGGTCCTCATGTTTTGTATGAATATGCTTTATTGTATCCGTGAACCTCAAATTTTCACCTTCGCGGTACTGAATGTCACTGAATTCGTACAAGACTTTTTTAAGTTTTTCAGTTTCTTCTTTGTTTAAATGGTCGAGTCTATACTCATTGCTTTCTATTATTTCTGGGTCCCTCTCTGTGGGTGGGTCCAAAAATTCTATGTTTTGTTTTTTCTTCGGACATTATATTAATTGTAGAGCCTGAGTCGACTACACATCTCAAAGGTTTATTGTTCATCATTATTCTGATAAAGGACTTGGCCCTATCTCTTCTTCCGATTGATCCGAGGCATTCTGATGAAAATTTTCGGTTGTGTCCATTTTACTAATTCCACTATTACTTTTTTCTTTGAATTTTTGTAGGCTGGTCTGCTATATTATTTTTTCGATAATTATTTTGTTGTTGATAATTCATTAGTTTTTGAGCCCTGCCAATATTTAACTTTTGTTGAAATTCTTTGAAAAGTTTTTGGTTTTGTGTTGTATCGGATGGTTTTATACGAGACGGAGTTGTACTATTGCTACAAAGGGTTTTCCACCTTTTTGGGTTTGATTTGATTTTCTGATTTCTGTTATACTATTCTCGTATAACCCTTCTCTTTGAGCTACTTGTTTCAGCTTGCTGACTGTGGTTATATCATATCATAAAAAATCTATATGGTAATTTTTTGTTTATTACATCTTTTACAGTGTTTTTCAAAGCATTTGTATAAAGAATAATGTTATTTGCGTCGTTTTCCAGACTTAGTTTGTTTGTAATAATATGGGATTTATCTTCTAGTTCTGTTAGACACTTACGAAGGTTTCCTGTATAGCTGGTGTTGTAGAGGCGTCGAAGAAGTTCCTCACAGCGGGTCTGCGTCTTCAATTCATTGATGAGGAGTGACCTTAGTTTCGGCCAGGTGTTGGCCTGTCCAATTTGTGAGAGCCGTTGTGCCTCTCTAGTGAGCTGCATCTCGATTGCACTGAACAATATGTTATGTTGCCTTATATCATGGGTTGGATATAAGTGCATTATGAAATCTATCCTCCTTATGAATGAAGTCAGATTCTCTGGTGCTCCATCATAGTGCTAGATATAGGTGGGCTTCCCGTGAGTTCTACAGCCATTTTGTTTTTTCGTTTTTATACCCTTGCAAAAAGGGTATATTAATTTTGGTCAGAAGTGTGCAACGCATAGAACAAAGTATCTCCGACCATACAAAGTATATATATTCTTGATCAGCACGACGAGACGAGTTCAAATAGTCATGTCCGTCCGTCCGTCCGTCCGTCCGTCCGTCCGTCTGGATCAACGCAAACTCCTCCTAGACCGTAAGAGCTACAGAGCTGAAATTTTGAACGTAGGATTGTATATACTGCAGGGGTTGTATATCGCGGATTCAGGCTGATCGTTCCATCGGACTATCATATAGCTCCCATTCAAACCCCAATGTCACGAACAGTGACTTTTCTAAATAACTTCGTTATTTTCTATGCTATTATCGTGACTTAATATTAGAGAGTTTATTACGCTTATAAACGACTGTGGCAAATTAGATCAAGGGTGACTATATCATATAGCTCCCATAGGAACGATCGGTCGAAAACATTGACTTTTGTAAATAACTTCGTTACTTTTAACGCGATTGCTTTCAAAATAAACATCTGTTAGTTTAATATATCTGTTAATGACTGTGCCGAATTTGATAAAGATCGGGTGACTATATCATATAGCTCCCATAGGAACGATCGGTCAAAAACAGTGACTTTGATCAATATATCTTCGTTATTTTCTATGATTGTAGGACATTCTTTCGCAAACATAAGCCTTTTTATATAAAACGTTCTTCCACATTCATGACTAATAGGTAAGGAAAGAGTTACCAAAAAAGTTGCAAGGGTATACAAACTTTGACGCGGTCGAAGTTAGCCCCGGCCCTCTGGTTTTTTTTGTTTTAGTGGTGTTTCGTTTTGTTGATTTTCTGGGTTTTAGTGGTGTTTTGTTTTGTTGATTTTCTGGCTTTTGGTTATGGTTTGTTTCGGTTTTTGGTTTTTTTTTTCGCACACAAGTTGGCGTTTTTGTTCCTCAATTGGATTAAATGGTTGTAACACGCAGTTGATATTTTCGCGCACAGTTGGCTTAAATATTTTTTTTTTCACTGTTGTACACTTTTGAGCACTACCCGTAAGTTTTTGATGTCGGATCGGAGTTTAATAGTGATTAGTCATTAATTCTATGTAACACACGGAGAACAATTCTATGTGTCACACGGGTAGAATAACAGGTTCACTATAGTGATTATTCACTAATTCTATGTAACACTCGCATAATAATTCTATGTGTATCACGGATAGAATAACTAGTTCACTTTTACCGATCCTACCAACTGCGCCAATTATATATCTGGTTTTCCCAAAGAGAAAAAAAGATATTGTGAGTTAAAAGCAACGTACTTGATTATTTGAATGAAAACTTAAAACTGAGTTACAAAAATGTCTTATGGTTATATTTATAGGCTAAATTTGTGAGCCCTTTAGTGGCGTGATTGATATTGATGCGATTTGATTGGACCGAATTTAAATGCTGAATTAGCGTTCTCACGCTTTTGGTTTTTAGAAGGACAATATTTATTGCAAGTGTTTAATTGTTTATGTTAATTATGAGTTAGCGTTCACACGCTTTGATTTTGAGAGGGACAATTGTTATTGCAAGTGTCCAATTGTTTATAAGAACGGATGTTTACTTTAACGTTTTGAATTTTAGGGGGCGAAAAATGTATATGTTATCGGAGTTGGATATATGACTATATTGGGAATTGATAGTTAAGAATGTTGAACATTGTTTAAATAACACACTTCATTTGCTCAGTGCAGAAGCAAGCACGACGCATTCAAGCTATGCTTCAACTGCGGTAGCAAGGATCACGCTTCAAAGCAATGTGACCAGAAGGCAACGTGCATACTTTGCACGCGACATAAGCGGATCAATACGGCGCACAACACGCTCAGCAGAGCTTGCCAGTTATTTGTAGAGGCTGGCAGTAACAGGAAGGATTAAGTTTCTACAGCTTAATCTAAACCACGGCAGGTCGGCACAGGACCTCTTAAAACAAACTGTACAGGACCTGGAAGTAGACTTCTCAATTCTGTGCGAGCCATATTCCCATATACAGGACCACAGCTGGGCGCAAAACCATCGTTATGGCGCGGCAATTTGGAGCAACAGCAGGACACATCTGGAAAATCAGCACAGCGCGGACGGATATGTAAGGTCGAGGTACAATGAAGTATATGTCTACAGCTGCTACATAGCACCGAGCAAACACATCGACGAATTCTGCAGCATACTGGATGGATTAGTGGAGGACGCCAGAACCCACACGCCAACCATCATAGCCGGCGACTTCAATGCAAGGGCATCGGAATGGGATAGCCAAAGGACTACTAGAAGGGGCAGGGCCCTGCTGGACGCTTTTGCCACACTCAACATCAGTCTGCTCAACGTAGTCAACACCCACACCTACAATAAGGCTCGCAGATGCTCCGTGATCGACCTCACGTTTGCTAGCCCTTGCCTAGACCGCAGCGCGCAGTGGGCAGTTTCGGATATCTACACGCACAGCGACCACTTCGCCATTATGTGTTCTATCAAGAGTTGTTCACCTGCACACACACCCAACGACGTTCTACAGCTGGGCCCCAAGCACGCTGAGCGAAGAAGCGTTATTCACCATGATGACCCAAGTGACAAGGAGCAGCAGCACGGACGCGGACACCCAGGCCAACCACATGGGCGACATTCTTCGCAGGGCATGTGATGCAGCCATGATACGCAAACGGCATGGACTCAACAAATGTAAGCCAGTACATTGGTGGAATGCCAGGATTGCGGATGCCAGGAGGCAATGTCATAGGCCAGACGACGACAGCAACGTGCCCGCAGAATGCCCACGTTTCCGGAGCTGCTTGCAGACTACAAGCGGAAAAGAGCCAACCTAAATATGGAGATCAAGAGAAGTAAAGCGGACTGCTGGAAGAAGCTGTTCGCAGATGCAGATGCGCAGCCACATGGGACTGCCTATAAATTGGTTATGGGCAAACTCGCCAGGAGCAAAATGCCAACGGATCCAACCAAGTTGGGTCACATTGTAGCAACGCTATACCCTTCAAGGCCGACGAGGAACTTAGCAGCGAGCGGAACACCATGTGCACCGATATTCACAGATGTTAGTAAAGTCGTGGAAGCAGGGAAGAGGATAAACGTACATGAAGCACCGGGCCCGGACGGGGTCCCGGCTCTTGTAATCAAACTGCTAGTTTGGAAACACGCGTCGACGGGAGTTCCCTACGAGGTGGAAGCTACAAAGGTTGGTCCTGCTTCCCAAAGGTGATAAAATAGATGACCCATCAGCATACAGACCCCTGTGTATGCTTGATGTGATTGGGAAACTTTTTGAGCGCATCATTTGCAACAGACTGGAGAAGGAACTGGAGCAACGTCATGGACTGTCGGACTGGCAGTTCGGATTCAGGAGGAAACGCAGCACTATCAACGCCATCAGTTCGGTGGTAGAGATAACCGCTAAAGCCATCGAAGGGCAACCCTTGAAAGGCGGCATCAAAAAATACTGCCTTATATCAACGTTGGATGTACGGAATGCTTTTAATTCGGCCAGCTGGGACTCCATTATCGCGTCCCTAGAGCGATTAAACATATCTGAGTACATCATTAACCTGACATGCAGCTATTTCCGGGATCGGGTGCTACTCTACGACACAGCAGCTGGTCCACGGAAACACACCATCACAGGCGGAGTACCCCAAGGATCAGTGATCGGGCCAACATTGTGGAATGTCATGTAAGACACTGTCCTGCGATTGGACATGCCAACTGACACCCGCATAATGGGATTCGCGGACGACACCGCCATCGTCACAAGCGAAGAAAACACCAATGCAGCAGTGTTCAGGATTCTGGGATGGATGGAGGCAAACTCACTATCCATAGCCGCACACAAAACCGAGGCCGTGCTCATAAGCAGCAGGAAAAAGTGGAAACAGCCAGGGTCGAAGTCGCCGGATGCTCAATAATATCAAATCCTGCCATTAAATACCTTGGAGTCATGATGGACCATGGGCTAACATTCAAAGCCTACCTGCAGTATACCGCAGATAAAGCTGCGAAGGCCACGTCAGCTATAACTCGGCATATGGCTAGCGTCGGCGGCCACAAGCAAAGGAGCAGATGGGTCATCTCGACGGTGGTAAGGTCCATCATCCTATATGCCGCCGCCATATGGGCTCCAGCGATGTCATCCCCCACCTACAGCCGGGACTGCAGATCGTCGTACCGAACATGCGCACTCAGGACCGTCTCCGAAGATGCCGCCTTGGTGCTGTCTGATATGGCCCCACTAGAGGTTGGCTAACGAGGCTAGAAATAGAGATCCGCCGCCAGTTAGAAGAGAGACGGTTTTTTTTAATCACAAATGGAATTTTTCATTGTTTTAGATGACTAGGTAACATTTTTTAATGTTTTAATTTGATTTTTTAACATAATTACAAAAAGAAAAAAAAAATTTTTTTTAATTTTTTTTTTAGGTTAACTTCGAAAATTTGCTATTGATGGCTGATTTTCTTCAAAATAATTTTCAATATTTACATCAGTATCTAATAAACTCAACATTTCGGGACTATAGTTGCTATTTTCCTAATCCTTTCGTGATCGCACGTGTCTCAGTGATGCAATAAGTGGGTCCGATGAGGCTGCTAGCATGTTAAAAATGTCTTCATTTTGTCTAACACGAGAAGTTTTTAATGTATTAGTGTATCTGAACCTTTTGTTGTCCTTGTTTTTACATTCCTGTGCTTCTTCGGATAGCTCTCCAAGTGGTAAACACTAATATTCTATTAAATCCTTTCCGTACTAGCGTTTTCGAATGAAACGCTCATCTCCTTTAGCAATGCCATTTCAAAATCGTTTAAGTTTTCACACTCTTTGAAAACTTTCAAAGTCCTTGCATTCTTTAACAACATTTTTGCACAATTAAATAAAACTCTCTTGAATTATATTGACAAATACTATTCAGTCCTGATTTAAGGTGTTTCCACTTATGAAGTTAAAAATAAACTGTCGCAAACGAGAGGAATAAGTAGCTCTTTATGTTATATTTTTTAATTATCTAGGTAGAACGAAAAATATGTCTTGTAATTTTTTCCAAAGCAGGTAATTAACAATTTATCATTGTAGAAAGGCATATATGTAAACAGGTAGTATTTGCAAAACAGCATTACGCAATGTTATCATTTAAATACAAAGAAGCTACAGGCCAATACGCATGCGCTCTTCTTCTTCCTTATACCTGCAGATCATTTTTTAGTCGAGGTTGCCTTAGTTTTATGGCTTACGCATCGCTGTCGCAGGTCTCCGCATATTGGGACTATATTTCACCTACCTAGTGTATATAGTCCGGTAGTGATACTAGTTGAGTCTTGCTAGTTTTATTCCATCAAAGTTCAAAAAATGTCAATATTTAGTACATTTTTTAAACGCTTCTAATTCACTAACTATTTAAGTAATTATTAAAATTTATGAAACATGCTATTAATAAAGAACATACTTTTCAGATAAAACCAAAAAAATTCAAGATCGATTGTTGAAATCGCCCAATATTCAGTTTTAAAGTGAGTAAAGCGATTTTTTTGTAAAAAATTAGCATTTTTTCCTTTTCACTAAAAATGTCTCAACTTTGGGCGCCTATAGCACCCATGAATCTCAACCGATTTCAAAAATTTTTCGGATTTATAATCTCTGAAGTATTTTCTATCGATTGCATATATCATTTTTGCCAAACGCGATTATGAAAAAACGTATTTTTGCAACGCTATCCGAGCAGAGGCCCAACTGTGCGTCGCGCTGAACGTCAGCGTAACCAAAACTTCAGTTCTAGGTAAACTTTAGACGTGGCATACGTGCCATCTCCCCCTCGTGAAGTAGCACCCACAAAATATAAGGCATGGAATTATATTATAGTGAAGAATTTCGATTCATCTATAGGAGCGTCAAAAAAAGCTAATCCCAAAACACAAAGGGCCTTACGTGATAGACAAGGTTTTCGAAAATGACCGATTTTTAATTAAGGATGTGGAGGGCAACATTGGAAACATTGGATAGGTAAAAGAAAAAGTGACTAAAAGTTATGCTTAAGCAAATGAAAATAATGTTAACTGTAATAGACTTTTATGTAATGTACCTTAATTAATTTGTAGTTATAGGATTTCACCTTATTGTAACATTTATTATGTAAGGATCAGGAGATCTTACGGTCAGGACGGCCGCGTTGTAGCAGGAGAGACGATCACACTTGCTCTCTTACTGCTCTTCGATCCCAGTATTTTTATTGACTCTCTGAGAGAGAGGGAAGTTCAGTGCGTCTGTCGTGTGAGTCAGTCGTTGCTGAGCGTTGAGGGGTGTGAGACAGATATCAAGAGAACAACTACAACTACGATAAATAATAACTTTAACAAACAATAACAACAATAAATAATAATAAGTGCATAACGAAATAAAATAAACTACAATTGTTCACGCCACCGGGTAAACAGCAGAGAGTGAGGGGAAGGGTTTTTCCCAAAACCGAATTCGGTCATACTGAGGAGGGTGACGAAGGGTTCTCCTGTAAATCGCCATATTCATTCTGAATCGAGTTTTTCATCCGAATAATTTTTTTTTTTTTTTTTTTTTTTACATATGTACATACACATGTAATACTTTTGCCGCGGTAAGCACACATTTACACACATATGTACATATGTCCACATACAATTTGAATTCACCCACACAACATTAATTGCAGCCACTCCGATTGGCTTTCCGCAATTTAATAATTCGAAACCTACATAATTAAAGTAGGAAATCGTAATCCTCGTTAAACAATTTACAATTAATTAAACTCACAAAACATAAACAACGGCAGAACAGCTGACTATCGATCAGTGCTGACTCAAGTCTCATAAGTGCTGACACTTGAGCCAAGCCGTGACTCGGTCACGACATCCATTTTTTCCTTCGTGATTTTCTTATTGTGCAAACATATTTCAATCGACTGATTGAATTTAATTCGCAATATATTTTCGAAAGAAAAATAAGTACAACTTTATTTATATGGAATTAATATTTTGGCTTGTCTTGGTGCATTTTGATCTTTTCCTCACAGATCCATGAAATTGATCTTGTCCGTTTAATGAAAACTAATTCCGAGTTTTTTTTCTTCATTGAAAAGTTATCGGCACTCCCAATCCTACTGGTCTCAATTTTTCCATATTTTTAAATACTCTTATAAATTTAAACATTTTTTCCACATTGTATACATTTTAATATCCAAGTGATTATATCCTTATAATTATTCACACAACTGCAAGGAAAATTATAAATCCTTCTAATTTTATTTATGCTATCTATGCTTATTCATTGTGTTCATTAGAAAGAGGAGTCATTTCTTTTTCTCACTCCTCCTATATACTTTAATTATACAGTCCACTTACGGCTTCGTTTCGATCTCCTCGCTTGAGAGCTCTAATTCCACGAAGTTATTTGTTTCCATTCGATTCGTAATAGCTCTGAGAACACTCTACGATGTCTCTTTCCGACTTTGTTGCCGTGTGCGAGGCATTAACGGCGTTCGAGACTCGCGAGTCCCAGGCTTTAGCTGACGATGTGCCACTCGTCTCCGTTAAAATACACTTAGACCAGCTTAAGTCACTTTGGACAAAAGTCGAGGCAGAGTTTTCACGATGCTATAAAGCCTTGACGGCTCAAAAGAACGAAGATAGTCCGAAGCACATAGCTACAATTAAAGCTAAACATGAATATTGTTATATGGTATATGTGCGAGGCGGGACTTTGTTTGGAAAGCGAATCGAGCAGTTGTCCGCGAAAATGGCTTCCCCACCAGTCAGGCTCTCCGTCGATTCCACCCACCAAAGCCACACAGTTCCCCCCGTGCGAAGTCGAAATCTTCAACGGAGACAGCCTGGCTTGGCCTACATTCCGTGATTTGTTTACCGCGATTTTTATCCATAATCCAAGCCTAACACAAGTGGAGAAACTTTACCACTTAAGTTGCAAAACTCGCGGTGAAGCCAGAGCCATTGTTTCTAGGTCACCCTTGACCAATGAAGGGTTCCAGTCCGCGTGGGATAACCTCACTGCGCGATACGAAAATAATCGATTATTGATTATGAGCCAAGCCAAGCAGCTTCTACAGATCCCAGCTGTAACACAAGAGTCTGGCAAAGCGTTGAGAGAACTGCAGACGTCAATTCAAGGTTGCTTAACCGGTCTTGAGCTTTCCGGGGCTTGTACAGACAATTGGGATATCCTTCTCATAGCAATCTGTACGAGCAAAATGCCCAAATCCACCCTTCTGTTGTGGGAACAGTCCGTTCCAAATAAGACCGCCGTCTCATCCTGGGACGACCTGAATCGATTCCTAACTGATCGCCACCGTGTACTAGAGGCCACAGATGTACTTCAACCAAACTCTAGCGGTCAGACCTTTCCATCCGTAAGCCGAAAACCTACGGCACGAGCTCAGGCCTTTTCCGCTCAAGTGCAAGAGAGCTTATCACCTAATGCTTGTATAATTCCGAATCCTGCGTCCTCCCATTCTTCCAGCAGCCCTCATGTAAACGTGGGAAGTTACTTCGTCTCCACTCGCAACACTGGCCTCCTGGGTACTGCAAGGGTAACTATTCATCATCGTGGCAAGCAGTTTCAAATCCGCGCTTTGATTGATATGGGATCCGAAGCGTCCTTTATTTCCCAAAGAATGTTTGAATTGATTAATCCTCCAAGCTGCAAAGTATCGACTAGCATTCGCGGCATTGGGCAATGCGATGCTGGTAGCGGCGACAAAGTGTGCCGCCTACAGATTTCTCCTCCTGACGAACCGCTGCGACAGTTCCAAGCAGTCGCCGTGGTGCTGCCTAGTGCAGCTGAAGCATTTCCGTCCCGCGCCGTCCCGAATAAGGTGAAGCAGGATTCGCTTGACCTTCCGCTCGCTGATCCGCTATTTCACCAAAGAGCTCCTGTGGATTTGGTGCTTGGAGCCGAGCTCCTTCCCACTATCCTTGGGGAACGAATCATCAAGAATGTTGGTGATTCTTTCGTGGGGATCGAGACGATGTTCGGATGGGTTCTCTGTGGATCCGTTACTGGAAAATCCAGAAGGTCTCGGTCCACCTCCTCCAGCAACCCGAAAATGTCTCTAAGGACAGCAGCACCATCCGATTTAGAACGCAGTTCCAATTGCTTCAGGTGCCGCGTTTGTCAAGGGGCACACGCGCTCCGTCAGTGCCGACAGTTTCGAGGACTACGAGCTGACGATAGGCTACGGGTAGTCTTGAGCAAAGGATACTGCCCGAACTGTTTGGCTCATGAGCATTCCAATGGTTCCTGCAGGAGCACAGCAGGATGCCATCGATGTGGCAAGCAACGGTCATACTGAGGAGGGTGACGAAGGGTTCTCCTGTAAATCGCCATATTCTATTTCTTGATTATTTTACTTTACGATTTGTCACTTTTTCAAGCCGAACCATTTCGTGTGTGTGTCGGTATACCTTGTGAATTCAATAAATCATCATTAATTAAAACGAATTTTTCGCGCGTTGGATTTCAATTTGTCTTTGAAGTCTTTTATGTTAGCTCCATACAACATTGACTTGTTCGTACCAAAGTATTCAATCAATACAGATTCTTTGATAGTTCCCCGTTCATCAGCAAAAAATATTCTTGGAAATTCTCGTTTTTCCTCATTTTCCGATCAGCCATCATTTCGTGCAATTGAGCACTGGTCGACTTGAATTCATTGAGAAGCGCCTTTTTTAGTTTCAACCAGTTAGAAATACCTCAACACAAAGCTATGCTAATTTTTTTAATGACTGTTTTGCAAATATAAACATTTGTAAATCATTCCAATAAATTATGGTTGCAAGATCATCGAATTCATTAATTAATACTTCAATGGAAAGGGTATCTTCACCTTTAAACGATCTAATTGAATCTTCAACGTTATGAAAATCGAAAGCAAATCTAAGAACACTTTTAGTCGGAACGTCTTGAATTGGAGCACTGGCTACTGAAGGGTTGTTTTTGTCTCTTTCTTGTACATAATTATCGTTGTTTGAGTTGCAGATGGTACAAAACTCCAATGCTCAATAGCATGTGGAGTGGAGTACAGAAAAATAAGTCTTCTTCTCTTCGAATTCCAGAAAGAAGTCATTTTTATGTTTCGTTTTCATGAGTTAGAAGTTCTTCATGAGCCATGGAACAGAAGTTTTTAGAATATGTTAATGTAAATACAGTGGTAGAAATTCCAATAATCTTAAACAAATAATATAAGAAATTTTAATATATACAAATCTAAGTTAACGATGACGTCTCCTCCAACATACTCCCCCATTGAAGGATGAAGTATGACTCCTTCAATTTACAAAAACGTCATTTCTCAAAGGCAATAAAGCAAGTTTGCAGATTGGGCGGCGAATAATTCCTTTCTTGGTGCGAACATCGGTTACTCTGACCCTTCCTGATGTAGGTCACCCTTTGCCAACGAGATAGATAAGAAAGGTTTGAGTCATTTACTACCGGTTCAGGGATCGTTTGCAGTGAACTGCCGATCAATAAAAGTGCTGGCGTCAGAGCCTCCCCGTCATTGGGATCATCGCTGTAAATGGGTATTGGACGGGAATTTAATATAGCCTCTACTTCAATTTAAATCGATTGAATCTCTTCATACGTCAAATGAGAAGAATTCAAATTTTTGATGAGCAGAGTCTTCATTGACTTTACTGCGGCTTCTCATAAGCTTCCAAAATGGAGAGCACGGCGTGGAATGAAGTTGAATTCAAAGTCGGCATTTCGGCTAAATTCCTGCAGGTTTTTTGCATTGAGTTCTGAACAGAATTCCCGTTTTAAGCCTTCAAGTTACGAACATGCTCCGACAAAGTTAGTGGCATTGTCACTGATTTGGTCTAGCAGTGGACTGTACCTTAAATTAATTGGATAATTTGGCTTTGTGATTCTTTGCTACTGAATCAGTTGAATGCCAATTTATTACTGAACGAAAAGAGAAAAAAGCGCTAAAAGATATACGTGTTTGAACACTGCTTATATATGTGTCGATTTTTATAAATATCGATAAACGCAATCCGTTCATGAACATCCCGGCCCGCCCTGAAACACAGTTTCTGAACGGGGCGATACCGGTGGTGATTGCCCGAGCTAATTCTCCTGAAGAGGTCTTGAGTCTGACTGCTAGAACCAATCGATCCTTGCCTGGGTAGGCTTCGAGAACCAGCACCAGATGCCAGTGAGCTGGTGGGGTGTTAGATTGCTTTACAAGTACCACATCTCCGACTGATATATTTGGTGCTGTGGTGGTCCACTTTGGACGCTGTTGCAATGTGGTAAGATAGTCCTGGTGCCATTGCTTCCAGAAGCCTTGTATCATAGATTGGATACTTTGCCAGTACCCAAGTCGGCCCACGGGAATGTGGCCTAAGTCTGCCTCTGGTATGGTTGTGATAGGCCTGCCGATCAAGAAATGAGCTGGTGACAAATAATTGACATCTGTGTCCGAGTTGTAGCACAAGAGTCGTGAGTTGACCACTGCACTGACTTGTGCAAGTAGAGTTCGCATCTGCTCGTAGGTGAGAATAGATTTCCCAATGACTCGGCGAATATGCAGCTTTACGCATCTGACTGCAGATTCCCATTGTCCTGCCCAATGAGAAGCATGTGGCGGAATTAATACCAATTGAATGCCATCATTCGCCAGAGTGTTCGTACCATGAAGATACTCGTTGAACAAGATGATCGAGTGGATGATCAGGAGCTGCATTTACTAATGCAGTCAGACAATTGATTTTGACTTCCTTTTCTATGTTCCTTTCTGCAATATCCAAACAGACTTGTGAGTTGTTTAACCTTACCATAAACTGATCCGCGTCACGTATCCATGACGGGCCATTCCACCATAACTGAAAGTCCTTTAGGTCTGCAGCCATGAGACCTCTGGATGCACAATCAGCTGGATTTGATTTGGAGTCCACATGACGACAATTATGCCTTGGAATGGTGTCCAGAATTTCCGAAGTTCTGTTCCCAACAAATGTTTTTAGTCGAGAGGGTGCGTATGATAGCCAATAGAGTACGATTGTGGAATCGCACCATGCAAAAACCGTGACCTTTTGATGACGAAGTGCCGCCTTTATCGAACGTATGAGTTGACTTAGGAGCAGTGCCGCGCAAAGCTCTAGGCGAGGCAGAGATTGCTGCTTTAGCGGAGACACCCTAGATGTCGCAGCCATAATCGATGTAGAGATCGATCCATCCTTGTTGATTACTCTGCTGTACACTACAGCAGCGTATGCCTTCGTAGATGCATCGGAGATTCCATGCAATTCAATGTTGTCGGTGTCGTTGACAACTAACCGGGGTATTTGAATGTGTTGTAGAATATCCAAATCTGCTCGCCATTTGAGCCAATTGTCCGCTAGTTGCTTAGGGAGTTTGTCATCCCATCCCAAATCGAGAAGCCATAATTGTTGAAAGAGTATTTTGAATTGGACCACAATTGGTGCCAAAGCCCAATTGGATCAAAGATCCGTGAGACAACCGATAAAACTTGCCGTTTTGTACAATCCGAATTTCCTTTAAGACTAACACTATAAGACAATGTATCAAGACCAGGTTGCCAGTAAAGTCCAAGAACCTTCACTGGAGATGATTGTGTAGAATCAGATCCTTCTGTTGGTATGCGTGGTGTGTTTGATATTCATTTCCCAAGCTCCAAATTAGCACAGGACATAAGTTGAATAAGTTCATTTTGATTTTGTATCGGTTCCTCCTCACTGTTTGACCCAGTGAGCACATCGTCGACATAAAAATCCTCTTGTAAGATTTTTTGCAGCATTCGGGAATTCCTGCTGATGATCAGTAGCCAGTTGCTCTAATACCCTAACAGCCAGGAATGGTGCACATGAGGTGCCATAAGTGACGGTGCATAGTTGATAGTGTTTGATTGGATCCGATGGTCTTTCTTTCCAGACAATTCTCTAGAAGTCGCGGTGTTTGTTGTTCACCCAAATCTTGACTATGTCAGCTGAGAATACAAATTTATACATCCGAAAGCGCAAGCAGACAGCAAATAGCTCGCATTGAATGCTAGGCCCTGTAAAGAGATAATTGTTTAGTGATTTGCCTTTGGTGTCGCAAAATGATCCGTCGAAAACTACTCTCACTTTCCGACCCAAAACCGGGTGAAGTGGTAGATAAAACCGTTGTCCATTATTGACTTCATCTGGTGGCAGTTCACGCATATGCCCCAAATCGAAGTATTCCCTTATAAAGTTGACATATTTTGCTCTTAGATTTGCATCTTGATGTAAACGTCGTTCCACCGATTGGAAACAATAAGGAGCTCCTTGTAGATTATCCCCAAATTCAGGATTACTGACCTTGAATGTGAGTTCCACGAAGTACTTCACCTTTTCCTCTCGAGTGTGCGTAGCGAGAAAGTGTTTCTCCACTTGCTCATCATCAGGTTCCAATTTGCTTGTGGAACTGATGTCCTCTAGCTCCCAAAACCTCTGGAGCGAAGTGTTAATGTCATTGTATGATGTCAAAGCGAAACCGTTGTTAGCTTGGGGCATCTTTATAGAGCTGATGACCCATCCGAAAATCGATGATATTACAATGAGTTTGCCCGTATTGTCATACACCTTTTTCCCTGTAATTGCAGATCAAACGAGTTCACCACCCAAAAGAACGTCAATTGGAGCGCTTGTGGTGAATTCCGAGTCGGCGAGTTGAAGATCGCTAAAGACATCAAGTGCCGATGCGTCAATTTTCTGCCTTTCTAGTGTTGATGTGATTTAGCCAAGAACATAAGCCTGTACAGTTAAGTAATTGTTTAAATACTGTGACTTGATCTGAAGCGTGCTGCTTCCCCTTGTGGTGTCAGCCTGAACCGAAGAGATTCCTGTGACCAAAATGGATGATGCCGACCGTGGCAATCCAAGTGCTTGTATGCATCGTTCTGATACATGTGAATGTTCCGACCCAGTATCTAGTAAGATACGACATATAATGTAGTCTCCATTTATCTTTTAAACATAAACCGTTGCAGTAGGCAATATGCTTCGATTTAAACCTTGTCCTGTTTTTAATTTCGCTTTATGAACAAACCGTTGCTGGTGCGTTCCCATTATGAGCCCTAGACTTGTTGTAGACAAATCGTGATGAGAAGCGTTTGGACTCCGCTGATTCTCCCTTTCACACTTGTTGCAAGTTCCTAAAAGCCATTGAGTTACCTGGATTATGGACCAGAGAATGGTTCTTACCTTTACAATCTTTGCATGAGAATGATGATGGGCAGTTTTTGACCATATGCCCTGATTTCAGGCAATTATAACATAAAGCCTTTTCCCTGATAGTATTTTTATCAGGGAAAAGGCTTTATGTTATAATTCTGAACATATTAAATCCATGAATTGTTGACAGCCATAAAACTTTTGATCCGTCGCCTGACATTTGGTGCAACTGCCAGCTTGAACTGCAACCATCGACTGTGTGACCCTTTTTGTTTGTGTGATTTGCGCCGGCGTTTTGCCTCCAGATGCAATCTCCCGTTTGCTGAGCACACAACGATCATCTAGGAACTTGAAGAATTCCTCCAGTGTGGGCGCCTCGTTGCCCATGCTGCGCTCAATCCATCTGCGCCGTATATCAGCGTCAAGCTTTTTCAATACCAGATATTGTATCCAGCAGTCCCGTCCTCACGTCAACAATCTCATTTGTACCATCTGATACCTTGCGTAAGATGGATACATCAATTTTGTTTATCATTAGTAGACCCATAAATTGTTCCAAAAACGAAGTTTACAATATGGCGTGGCCTATTGTAACTTTTCTTTAAGCGTGCCCAAGCAGTGTTGTAAGCCGTTTCAGTTATTGCCAGCTGCCGCACCATCGACAAGCAGTGTTTTCAAGTGATGAAACTTTTTGAGTGCTGGTTAACTCCCTTTGTTGTGTATCGTGCTCTCATAGATATCCTGAAAAGCCTGCCATTCTGTGTAGAGTCCAGCGAAACGTTTTATTTGAATCTTCGGCAATTAGCCGCCATGCACGAATGCCGTCGTGTTGTTTCCCGAAGTCGAACCCGAAGCAGCCACCTCATTGCGAGCGGGCATCGACAAATTTGAACTGCTCTGGATTGTAGCTAACTGTTCAAAGAGTGGTTATGGTTTTTGCAGCAAATGAACGATGTCGTCGTTATATGCGTGCAGACTCATGGTGCCATTGCCGTCTCCAGACAATGGTGCTTGTTGCTGTACTAACTAGAAGTACAGAATATGCCTTCAAGTACTTCTCTTCGTACAGGACACAGGATCGACCTCTGTATCCACATAGCCGTCCACATCTTCCAAGAAGGGCTATGGAATCCCCTATTCCATTAAATTCCTTCCACACGGATTGGAGTTGATTTATCCGAGCGTCTACCTCAGTAGTTGATGTAGTTTGGGTTCATTCCGACCAATCCTGAATTGTTGTATTGCTGGCCTTGAGTCGGCTCCGTCGACCCACCAATGCCTTTAGTTCTTCCATTGCAAAGAACTATTCCAGAGTAATAACCCTCCAATCTTTCCAATATATCCAAAAGAACGAAAAGCACTTTATTCGAACGAAAACTGATTCCCTTATTCGGTCTAGCAGTGGACTGTGCCTTAAAATAATAATTTAGCTTTGTGATTCTTTGCTACTGAATCAGTTGAGTGCCAACTGAACGAAAAGAGAAAAAGTGCCGACGCAGCAGTGCACAGGTATATGTGTGTGTACAATGCTTATATAGGTTAAGCACATCTATCATAACAAGGAGTCAAGTACTTATACTATAAAACCCAAGTCCGTCAACACATGCCCATTGGCCGATCCTATTTCATCATCACAAGCAATTCCCATCGGTCAACCCCACTCAGTCGTCACATGCCCATTTGTCGCATGATCGCCTGTCTCAAATAACAGTCCGATCGCTAGGATAAACAACAAGTCACCCCAGTCAATCGTCAGATGCCAATTTGTCGCATGATCGCCTATCCCCAGTAACAGTCCGATCGTTAGGATAAACAACAAGCCTGATACCCAGAATCACTCCACAAATTTCGGCAATAAACAAAGAATGGTCCTGAACACTTGTGTAAACAAAGAATGGTACCACGCTCTTAGTGGACTATTGGACTCAGCCAACGCCGCCGCCTGCGACGACGTCAATTATCGAAGCCTTCATCCAACATAATCAAATCATAGAAAATCAGTCTTAAGCCTAAGTCCAAACCATCCGGTAAAACTTCGCTTTAGCTTCGCGGAATTCACTCAGTCAGAATCTTTCAGTTATCATTAAGTTGTAATTGTAAAGTGACTTTAAATAAAAATTGTATTTTTTATACCGTGAGTGAAGGAAGTGTTTTATTGGCGCCCGAGCAGGGACCCTGCTAAATAAAACTTGATCGAGTGTTAGTGAAAGATATCAGTGGTCGTGACCGAGAAAACGCGTTAAATGCCTTAAAGTGTCAACGAAATAAAAACACTATATTGAACTACACTAAGAATCAGACAGGGTCAAATTTATCGCTGCAATTTCCTCCAAGATCCG
This sequence comes from Drosophila tropicalis, assembly GCF_018151085.1. Classification (NCBI taxonomy): domain Eukaryota; kingdom Metazoa; phylum Arthropoda; class Insecta; order Diptera; family Drosophilidae; genus Drosophila; species Drosophila tropicalis. Next base: position 16,530 of record NW_027172666.1, on the reverse strand, counting down.
TTCAGAGGAAAACTGATAACCCAAACGTGTTTGCCCAGGAGCGTTAGTACCTTCAACGTAGGAAAAGCGAGCCCTCCTACAAGCCGATCAGTACAAGCACCGAAGATGTTATTAATAATGTAAGTTAAGCAAAATAATTCTAAGTGAAAGAAAATCAAAACAAGAAAAAAGAATTTGTGTAAACACAGTGAGAAAAAATTTGTGAACCAAAACCAAAAGTTTAAATTTAAAAAGAAAAAAAGAAAAACACAAGCTAAAATATTTATAAAATCCTTAATTAAATTTTTTTCTCACTCAAGAAAAAAGAATCAAAAATTGAAAAAGAAACTAGTAATAAGTAATCCCAAAAAAAGGGAAAGAAATAATTCAAAATTTAAAAAAAAATTTTTTTTTGTAAAAAAAGAGAATAATTATTTAATATAGAAAAATTTGCATAATACCACAAATTAAGATTTAAGAAATTATTTTGAAAAAAGAGAATAATCATCTAATATTGAAAAATTTGCATAATACCACAAACTAAGTATTTAAGTATCAAAAACCATTTCCACCAAGATTATCGGACATACCGCTATACCTTTGTCAATATAAACTAAAATCCAATTTTCGCGGCATTATATCGTTCGTGACGTCATAATATTCGCGATATCGTAACACTTATTTCCTTGAAAGAAACCTGGTTCGAAATATTTTTTCCAAAATGACTAATGACAACTGGGTTAAAGCAGCAGTCCTCCAGCAGGGTGGTAGTCAGGCAGGAGCTTCCGATGCTCCGACAGCATCCACCGCAGGTGCAGCAGCCGTAAATAGAATAGAGGCACTGTCGATACAAGGATTAGATGTAGCTATCCAAACAATTTTGTCATCTCAGCTACAGGAAATAGTGAAACAATTAAATTTTTCTCAGCCAGGACACATTCCCTTTAGGGACCAGACAGCTAGCGTCCAGGATAACTGGCATGAACTAGACAAAGTGCCAGATATCGTAAAAAATCTTGACAAATTCTCAGGTAGTCGTGAAGAATTCTCAACATGGTTTGCTTCCGCCAGACGTTTGATGGAATTGTACGCCCCCATTCAGGGAACACCCAAATACTTTGCAATTCTGGTAACCATTCGAGGCAAAATTACAGGCCATGCGAATACACTGAAAGTATATCGCACCGCATTACATTGGGGTGCAATCTCTCAGTGTCTGTTATCTGAGTACTCAGACAAAGGAGATTTAAGCACTTTAGAATATCAGCTATTCACCATGACCCAGAAAGGCGCATCCATTCATCAATTTTACTTCGCCGTTTACCAATAGATGTCGTTAATACTAGACCAAATCGAAACACTGGGTTATACTCCCGAGACTATGGAAGCCATGGCAAAACAGGTCAGAGATAGGGCTCTAGATAAATTCATCTCTCAGATAGAATGAGCTTATCTCAACCCAGAGATCTGAGGCATGCATTGCAATTGTGCGAGATGTTGGACAATAAAAGGGCTAGGAACATTATCAGCCATCGTGACACTCGTCCACCAGTAGGACCAAAACCCCTGCATCATGCAAAAAATAACTTGCAACTTCAACAATCATACATACCGGCAATTCCATCCAAACCTTAAAATATCAACAACTTTTATAATCAAAAACCAATGCAAAACGTGTTCATTCCCCAAAATAAATTCCCTCAAACGAAAAACCCCATGTTTTTCAATGCACCACCGAGGCCATTTGCCCCGAAGCCTCAGCCGGCACCAACTCCTATGGATGTCGACGGCTCTATTCTAACATAAAAAGTTGACTACATGAACAAGCCAAACGCTAATTCACCACAACAATTTGCTCTCAAAAGAGTCAACCAGTCCACCGGAAATTTTCCCAGTAAAGTACAGAGGCAATTCCATATCGAAACCGGTATGTCAGGTGAACAATATATCACCATACCGCCTCAAGAAGAGCATTACTCCGATATGTCCGATTATCAGGTTTTTTAGGTTAAAGTGTTCCTCTTTGCCGTACTTTGTTGTCCGGGACAAAGACGGAACCGCATAAAATTTCTTAATAGATACCGGCTCCAACAAAAACTATGTCCAACCAGAAATAGCCAAAAACGTCAAAACAAATGAACACAAGTTTTACGCGAACACCGTAAGTGGTAGCATTCTAATCACCAGCCATATCCATTTGGGTTTATTTAACGAACCCAACAAACCTATAACTTTCTTCTTATTACCTAATTTGAATCCGTTCCATGGGATTCTAGGTAATGACACACTAAGAGAATTAAACGCCATTATTGATATAGGGAAAGATCTATTATTTGTCAACAACTCTCACGTTGTTAAAGTAAAGCACATCAGGTCCATACGATCGAATCAGAGGAGCTCACCAATCAGCAGAAACTAAGGTTAAAGGCACTCCAAGAGGAGTACGAATCGCTTTTCGCAGACCCAAATAAGAAGTTGACTTATGCTACTAATGTCCAAGGAGAAATCCGAACGACAACAGACACTCCAGTCTACACCAAACATTATCCGTACACAGCTTCTCTCAAAGAAGTAGTAGAAGACCAGCTACAAGAATTACTACGAGATGGTATAATACGACCCTCACGGTCGCCCTATAATTCCCCTGTATGGATAGTCCCTAAAAAGAGCGACAGCCTTGGGAATAAGAAATATAGGATGGTCATTGATTACAGAAAGCTCAATGCAGTTACAGTTTCGGATAAGTATCCTATCCCCGAAATCGGAGAAATGGTTGCGCAGTTGGGCAACAATAAGTATTTCTCTGTTCTCGATTTAAAGAGCGGATTTCATCAGATTTCCCTTAAGGAATCTGATATTGAAAAAACGGCATTTTCCGTAAATGGATTGAAATACGAGTTCACAGGACTCCCCTTCGGTCTAAAAAATTCCCCATCAATATTCCAAAGAGCTCTCGATGACATCTTGAGACCTTATTGGAAAAATTTGCTATGTCTACATTGATGATCTACATTGATGATATAATAATATTCAGTAAATCTGAAGAAGAGCATTTCAGACATCTGGCTCTAGTATATTCTACCTTGTCCAAAGCAAATATGAAGGTCCAAGTAGATAAATGCAAATTCCTAAGACACAGCGTTGATTTCCTAGGCGTAGTTATCTCAAGGGAAAGAGTTAAAACCAATCCAGAGAAAATTAAAGCCATTAAAAAGTTCCCCATACCAAAGAACCTAAAACAACTAAGGTCCTTCCTGGGATTAGCTAGTTATTACAGAAGATTTATCAAAGATTTTGCTAAGTTAGCTAGACCCTTGACGGCGTTATTGAGAGAGAACATGGCAGAGCTAAAAAGAATGTCTCAAGCAAGATTAAAATCCGATTCGGTGAAGCCGAACTCGATGCCTTTGAGAAAGTAAAAAATGCACTAGTATCACAAGATGTGATGTTAGCATACCCTGATTTTAAACAAGAGTTCCATCTAACCACTGCTGCTTCAAACTTTGCTAAGATTTTGCTAAGTTAGCTAGACCCTTGACGGCGTTATTGAGAGAGAACATGGCAGAGCTAAAAAGAATGTCTCAAGCAAGATTAAAATCCGATTCGGTGAAGCCGAACTCGATGCCTTTGAGAAAGTAAAAAATGCAATAGTATCACAAGATGTGATGTTAGCATACCCTGATTTTAAACAAGAGTTCCATCTAACCACTGCTGCTTCAAACTTTGCATTACAAAGCTTCTCTAGAACAGAACGGTAGACCCATTACATTCCTTTCCCGTTCGTTATCCAAGGCCGAAGAAAATTATGCTACAAATGAAAGAGAAATGCTAGCAATAGTATGGGCATTGGATAAGTTAAGGATGTATTTATACGGCAAATCCAAAGTGATCCATTACACTGACCACCAGACTCTCACTTATGCTCTCAGCCCGAAAAATAACAACACAAAGCTGAAGAAATGGAAAAGTTACCTGGAGGAATATTACTACGAGTTAAAATATAAACCGGGTAGCTCAAATGTGGTAGCAGACGCACTCTCTAGAAACCCTACCAGCATAAATGCTAGCAGTACGTCAGCTACAGCCCATAGTGATGAAAGCTCAGGTCATGAATTCCAGCAATGGAAATCCCCATCAATGTCTTTAAAAACCAATTGTTTATCCTCACTGGTGATAACGAATCCAATACCTTTGAAATACCGTTCCCTACATATCATAGACATACAATAGTGAGAAGCAATTATTCCGAAGAAGATCTTGTAACCATCTTGAAAGAAAAAATGGATCCTAGAATAGTTAATGCATAGTTAATGCATTACAAGGCAAGATTCACGCATATTCAAACTATAGATGTCCATGATCAGATTCAACAACAAGATATCATAATAAAAGAACACCTCAGAGCACATAGAAATTCCGTTGAAAATAAAAAACAAATTTTATCTGAATATTTTTTCCCCGGTATGAAGAAGCAATAGTAAACTCTTGCCAAACATGCAAACTCTCTAAATACCAAAGACACCCTCCGAACCAAGAAATACAACCAACCCCTATTCCGAAATATCCAGGTGAAATTATTCATATAGATTTATATTCCACGCAAAATAAGATAATTTTAACCGAAATAGACAAATTTTCTAAATACGCGCAAGTTAAACTCGTAAACTCAAAAGCAGCAGAACATCTTAAAGTACCCTTACGTGAGTTGTTAATAGCCTTCGGTATGACAAAAACCGTGGTGATGGATAACGAAAAGGCTTTAAATTCTGCATCAATAAAATTTCTTTTGAATAATCAGTTAAGTATACAAGTCCACACTACTCCACCATATACTTCGTCTAGCAACGGCCAAGTAGAAAGATTTCATTCAACATATACAGAAATAATGAGATGCTTGAAGCTAGAGCACCCCGAAATGGAATTCGAGGATTTAATATTCAAAGCCGTTGACGAATACAATAAAACCATCCATAGTACCACCAACAAAAAGCCAATAGAAGCATTTTTTGTAACAAATTTAATCCATAATCCAGAAAAATTAGCACTTGAAAGGGAAAAGATTGCAGAAACCATTTTAAAGAAGCAAAATAAGGATCTAGAGTATCTGAAATCATCTACGTTAGGATTAATAAACGGCTAGGCTCAAAACTAACGTCTAGATATAAAAAAAGAAATAGTAGCCGAAGATCTTAATACCAAGATTAAAACCAGGTCAGGAAGGATAGTTCATAAAAACCACTTGAAGTATTGATAAACATCCTCTTCCGACAGATTGCTCATGTTACCACTTTGCTGGGGTCACACAACCATACTAGACTATAGTAAGTCATAAGTGGTCAGAACGGAACGTTTAAAATCATTCCCGTCATCGAATTAGAAAAATATCAAATGGCCATATCCGTTCTAAAAGAAGTCGTTAAGAATTCATCAAACCTTAGTCCGTATCAACCTTTTTTGGCCTATGAAATAACTCGGATACAGAACGAATTGAGAAGGCTTCAGCCGATGAAATTCAGAAACAAAAGAGCGCTTGATATACTTGGCACGGCTTGGAAATGGTTAGCGGGCACACCTGATCACGAGGATCATAAGATTGTGGTAGATAAGATCAATGAACAATTGGAAAACAATAATCGGCAGGTTATTATTAATAATCTAATAGAAAATAAGATAAACGATTTAATTAAGATAACTAATACCATATTAATTAGAGGTAAACCCGAATACAATAATAAGTCAGAAGAAATTGAAATAACCAAATTTAAATTGAGTCTTTTAAGAGAAGAAATAACAAATATTATTTACGCAATTGGGCTAAGGCCAATACCGTAAACTCATTAATACTGTCCTCTGCTGAAATAGATTTTATTGACACAATCAAAGAAGAGAGCCTAACATTTGTAAACATTGAAGAACTAATAGAGTTTGCCGAGGTCAGCATAGCCTCAGACGGTAAATCACTCCTTTATATTGTTAGCCTACCCAGAGTAATTATTGAAATTTGTAAACAAATCCTTGCAATACCAATTAAATATCAAAAATTTATAGAAGAAATAGACTATGAGAATATCATGAAATGTAACAAGAAATACTTCGGGTTAATCAATAAAAATAAATGTAAAATTCATAATGGTAAGACAATCTGTAAACTGGAAGATCTGACTAATTTAGAAAACAGTAAATGTGTAGGAGCCTACTTGCAAAGAAGGAATCCACAATGTAAGGTCATCAATAACCAGCACGTAAAATCCCATTCAGAAATAATGCCCGGTACCTTGCTGCTGAACCAATTTCAAGGGGACATCAACATCAATGGAGAAAACATTACCCTAGAAGGCACCTTCATAATTCAAGCGGAAAACGCGACAGTCGTCATAGAAGACTCCTGGTATATTGTGAAGACACGCTTTGAAGTCGAGGTTCAACCACCGCTGTTGCAATTACTATCAGATAAGCAGCAAAGAGGTGAAAGGTTATCACTGGAAATGATCAAGGAACTACACATCAATAATACTAATAATCTGGAGAGAATCCAAAGAAACAACTTGATTATGTCTTCGTCAAGCTGGATTATTCTAACCCTTCTGGCAACTGCAATGATAACATATTACATCATCAAAAAATTCTGCAGCCACGAAACAGGCAACCATGGTCCACCAATGGAAGTCTCAATCGCGCCAGTTCAATATGTTGTTGCGACCGAGGACGTCCGCACTTAAAGGGGGAGGAGTTAAGCACTTCTATCATAACAAGGAGTCAAGTACTTATACCATAAAACCCAAGTCCGTCAACACATGCCCATTGGCCGATCCTATTTCATCATCACAACCAATTCCCATCGGTCAACCCCACTCAGTCGTCACATGCCCATTTTTCGCATGATCGCCTGTCTCAAATAACAGTCCGATCGCTAGGATAAACAACAAGTCACCCCAGTCAATCGTCAGTTGGAATCTTTCAGTTATCATTAAGTTGTAATTGTAAAGTGACTTTAAATAAAAATTGTATTTTTTTATACCGTGAGTGAAGGAAGTGTTTAATTTATATGTGTCGATTCTTATAAATACATGTGACCTATCGATGAACGCAATCCGTTTATGAACAGGTTGGATACTTTAGAATATTTATTACAAATTTTGGAGTAATAGCTAAGCATCTAACTAATCTACTAAACCAAAATGCTAAATTCCACTTTAACGATCCCGAAATCAAGACATTCAACAGATTGAAAACATTGATATAAAAAAAAAATCTATGATTTTCATTATCAGGCTGAATTCCAATCCGATGTTTCGATTGACGGGTTCGGAGCAGTTCTTTTACAAGTTATTGGAGATACTTGACGACCTTGAAGCTCTATACAAATTTCGATTCTACTTACTAGGTATACGCTTCAAACTCGTCAGCGAATGCAAAGCTTTCACCAAAACAATGGGAAAACGAAACGTTGGCACAAAAGTGGCCGATGGATTCTAAAGCTACAAGAATTTGACTTCGAGGTAGAACATCGAGAGGATACTCGTATTCGGATAAAAGCTATTATCAATATTCTTCATGAAGGCCGGTCTATTATGTAAACTGGTGGACGACGTCTAACTAAAAGTTGTACCTTTATCCTTTCAGCGTGATCTTATTAAAGAAGCTCATGAGAGGACATTTTTCAATCAGAAAGTCGAAAGACATAATCCAAAAGAATATTATATACCGAAACTCGAGGACAATGTTGAGCGACATATTACATGCTGCATTCCGTGTATTATCTCAAACTGCAAGCAAGGGAAAAAAGGACTGCTACATCCATTGCCTGACGAAGAAGAACCACTTCAAACATTCCACATAGATTTCTTGGGTTAGCTTGAATCTACTAACAAGAGACACAAACACATCCTCGCTTTTATAGAAGCATTCACCAAATACTGCTGCTGTTGCTTTTTGATCACGCTGTTACTACCAGATTGCCTAGAACAAATGGGCAAGTATAGCACTTAATGCCATTATTATATTTGGTTTATCTAAGCTTTCTATTGATGAAGCGAGTAAATGGTACAAGTAAGACAAAAGAAATGACTTACTATGGTGGACTGAAGTTAAAGGCAAAGAATTTAGGTCCTTATCGAATAACTAAAGTCAAATCAAAGGATACTTACGTAGTCACTAAAGAGGACAATAATAAAGATGGTGAAAGACGATGCTGAGAACCACGAATTTAATGAAACCACGTCTAACGACGATAAAGACGACTCCAAAAATAGAACGAGAATGATGAAGACGAAAATAAAGATGACTCCAAAACCGATGATGACGACCACGATGCCTTTGGGCAAATGTAATTAAGGAAAGTAAAAAAAAGCTATCCTCAAGCAGCTCATCGACGAGATGGCAAGAAGAGCAGAGACGCCGATGTGGCAACGGCGAGTGGAAAACGACGAGAGTGCAGAGAACGACAAACGAGGAACAACGTGTGTGTATAAACGTGTGTGTGTAACCTAACAATTAAATAAATAATATAACAATATCTCTAATTCTTGTGGGCACAAATCCCACATAAATATAAAATGGCAAAGAAGCTAACTTCGTCTACGCCAAAGTTTTTATACCCCTGCAGTCCTTGGCAATAGAATTTGCTTTTTGAAATTTCTTTCCCTTCAACTCAATTTATCAATACACCACCAAAACATTACTCGTTTTACTAAACATTTTTCTTCTTAACTTGTGTTCTATTTTTCCGATCTAAAATTCAAATTTTTGAGTTTTTCTTTTTATATCCAATACTATCATCGTAGTAAATTACATTGGGATACTCCAATTTTTATGAAAATGTTTCTTTTAAACAATTTTCATACTTTATCTTACGGATAATAAAAAGACCCCCAGCAGTGTTGTAAGCCGTGTCAGTCATTGCCAGGTGCCGCACCATCGACAAGCAGTGTTTTCAAGTGATGAAACTTTTGAGTGTTGGTTAACTCCCTTTTGTTGTGTATGGTGCTTTCATCGATATCCTGAAAAGCTGGCCATTCTGTGTAGAGTCCAGCGAAACGTTTTATTTGAATCTTCGGCAATTCGCCGCCATGAACGAATGCCGTCGTTTTGTTTCCCGAAGTTGAACCCGAAGCAGCAACCTCATTGCGAGCGGGCATCGACAAATTTGAACTGATCTGGTTTGTAGCCAACTGTTCAAAGAGTTGTTGTTGTCGTTGCAGCAAGATCGACCTCTGGATCCACATAGCCAAGAAGGGCTATGAAATCCATTAAATTCCTTCCACACGGACTGGAGTTGATCCATCCGAGCGTCTTGCGGCCATACAGCCCGTTCCACCAGAATACCGGTTTGTGGTGGCTTCTGAATGGTCTGGATTAGACCATACTTGCCGTGCTGGCAGCTGTTAACATACTGCTCCGGGACAGCATTGAAGAGAACCTCTGGGGGTCCAGTGTGTCTTCTTTGAAGGGTATGTCGACAAAGAGGGGGTGCGTTGCGTGCTGTCGTCTGTCCGCTTCACGACCTATAGCAACACAGATCGCCTCATGGTCGCTCGCCGTGTAACAATTATCCAGTTTCCAGGCTGATGTCCACGCAAGGCCACTGCTTACGTAAGTAAGATCTATCACGGATCCCCTACCAGCCCACGCGATTATGGTGGGGGTGTGTGTCCTTACTTCGGTCGTCAGTTCATCTAGCGCCTTGCAGAAGTCCGTAAGGCACCGACTGGGCGGCAAATAGCAACTGGGCTGCAAATAGTAACTGTGCTTACGCGTACCCTGGATACCGATTATCCAATCTTCAGGTGGGCTGCTTTCAGAATTGCTTCTGCTACGGCTCCCGGGAAACAGATTGTTGCCTTCCGAATTCCTCCGTGCGCTGGGCGCAGACTCGTAACAGCCTGACGGCCTGAACGATTTCTTCCTTGCTGTTTTCGCCATCCATGTCCAGAATCTCCAATCTGGTCTGATTCGATAGCGCCCTTTCCTCGTTTTGACTTTCAAGCGCGAGCGTGTGTGTGTGTGTGTGTGTGATTATAATAGAAAAAAATCAAAGAAGCTAACATCGGCTATGCCGAAGTTTAAATACCCTTGCAGTCCTTGGTAATAATAATTTTACATGTTCAAAATTTGTTTTCTGCAACTCAATTCATCAATATACAAACAAAACAATTTTACTCTATATTTTACAATTTGTTCTTCTTCTTCCCTCATTCCCAAAGCAAAGCAACGCACGCATACACATACACTTTATGTACCGTTGCGTCTGCAGAGCTGGGAGCAGAGCCGATTATTATATTGACTGTAACTTGTGTTATATTTCTCCAATCACATTCAAATTTTGGGATATGGGGTTTGATATCCAATTTTATCACATACATATCTAAATTTCATAGCATACTCGATTTTTATGAAAATGTTTCTTATAGTTCTTCTAGAGCTATATGATATAGTGGTCCGATCCTGTTGGACGTCGGAAACGTCTCCTTCTGTGCGTTACAAACATCTGATCAATTTTATAATACCCTCTGCAAGGGTATAATAAATGAATATGTTTTTGACACGTTGCTGCTGTCATTGCCCTCACTTCTTTTTTACATTTTGTCTTCATGTTGGCGTCGTTTTAAGTTTCCATAGAATCCGCAGCACGCACGCACTCACTCTAACACACACACACATATATGTACGTAAGAGGGAGTTGGTTAAAAAGAAAAGCATCTTTGGCATTGACAAACAGCTTCTTCTTGAACAAAACTAAGGAAAACAAGCGGCAAGCCGCTCGCTTTTTCTTGCTCCTTATTATGCTCAATTTGCGCGAATTGTGTTGTCTTGTCTTGTTGTGTTGTGTCTTGTCGTGTCTCGTCTTGTCTACAGTGACTTGTCGTCGTCCTTTTTGGCCCTCTTTCTGTTTGTTTCTCATCTTGCCTTTGGCTTGCAATTGATTTAAATATTTTTGATACTTGTGCCAGATAATTGCTAACTTTAATCATGGACCAACAGCTGTCGCTCTATCATTCTGTCCTCTGCCCCTCTCTCTCCATGTCTCACTCTCTTACTCACACTCACTAGCTATCTATTTATGTGTTCTCTCTCTCTCTCTCTCTCTGTCTCTGTCTTTTAGTCTGTGCATTTTTTTTTTTTGTTTAACTGCCGCCTACATATGAGCCATTTAATTTGCGCCTTGTCGCAGCCATAAAAGCAGCAGCATATATTTCATATTCCTCATTTTTTTTTAGCATTATTTCTGGGGGCTTCTAAAGAACTTAACATTTGCAAACTGACAAATATCTTCAATTAGATGAATTCAAGAGTGTTTGTGGAGGGGCGGAAGAATCCAAATAAGCCGCAAGTGGTTGGCGGGGGCCAATGTCTTCAAGGGTCTGGTGCGTGAGTAGTAATTAAACTAATTATATTTATTTTTATTACGTTACAATATGTCCCGACACACACGAGATGGATGCGGGTTGGAAAATTTTACAATCGAAAGAAAAAAGGCAAATCACAAGAGAAGAACGGGTGTTCGGGTTAAAATCTCGTATTACATTATCCATGTAGCTATGGAGCTGAACGAGCTGCAACAAAAGAAATTACGTTGGAGGGAGTGGATTAGTCGATGCACGGGAACGAACAACATGCACGGAGACGAGGACATTCGGACGGAACATAGAGGGATTGGGAGTCACGATAGGGTTTTAGGTTCAGGACTCCTGCTGTCTTGCAACAGGATGAGCTCTGGATCCTCGCTCATGGGAGAAATTGGCCTGGAGTTTAGGCACGCTTGTACTTGACAGTAGAGGACTTGTAAAACAGGGTCTTAAAACTTTTGACCCCTGCTTCCCACAGTCCTCCCATATGGGGCGCGCTTGGCGGAATGAACTGCCAGGATAAAATGTGCTGGGGAAATGCCTTCATTATATTATGCTTGGTGGCGTTCAGAAAATCCTTTTCGAGCGCCTTTGAGGCCTTTGTCGGAGTAAATGCGCTGTGGGCATTGTCTACGTGCGACAAGGCTGCAAGAAATCGTTCAGTGGTGAGGTCGGAGGTAGCCTCAAGATGGATCGCCTTCGTGCTGAAACACACAAAGACGCAGACATAACCCTTAGTTGTGAGACACGCACTCCCGGTGTAGTTCTTGATCTCGAACGGCCCTGCGAAGTCAATGCCCGTGTGAGTGAAGGGCCTGGAGTACGTGATGCGCTCTCGAGGGAGATCACCCATCATCTGAGTCTGTAGTCGTCGACGATTAACGATGCGATCCAGAATTTGGTGCGCAGATACCGCACCATCAGTTGGTTGCCGCCATGCAACGTGATGCGGTGGGCGAATTCGACAAGCAGGCGAGTGAAATGCTATTGGGGAGGAGAATAGGGTGACGTTCATCATACCGGAGGGACTCAGCGGCCCGGAGTCGTCCGCAGGAGCGGAGTACCCCATGCTGGTCGACAAGTGGTTTCAAATTGAGTAGCGTGCTGGATGATGGCAGGGGTCGCCCTTCACCAAGGGCCCGTATCTCCGCGAGGTATTCCCGTCGCTGAGAGTTCCGAATCAAGGCGCGCTCGGAGAGAAGTTCGTCATTGGTGAGGCGGACCGTGGAAGGCGTCGAAATCCTTTTGGTGGCAAAGCGTGGGATGTACGCGATGACTCGTAATGCCCTACCGTAGTCCGAGAAAAGTTCGCTGACGTCATCGAGTAGTGTGGTCGCGGTGGTGTGGCACTGGACTCGTTGCTCCAGCGGAGTTGACTGAGGCCTTGGTAATCCTGCAGAAATTCGTGCCATTGCTGCAGCAGGAGAGACGGCAGAACATCATCCCAGCCCAGTTCGGTTAACCAGATTTGCTGCATGAATATCTTCGCTCGGATAACAAATGGGGCTAACCAGCCAGCGGGGTCGAAAAGTTTAGCGATATGGGACAGAACCTGCCTCTTGGAGATCGACTCCTTTAATGGGGGGTCCGCTATGGTGAAGAAGAAGACCTCCTCGGCGGCTTGCCAGCGGATGCCCAAGGTTTTCCAAAGTCCTCTCGCAGCAGGTGCTCTCTCGGAATAGCTTGAAGTACTTCCTTCTTATTGGAAGTCCACTTCCGAAGCGGCGGGCCCGCAGATTGGAGTGCAGCTTGAAGCTCTCGTATGGCGAGACGGGCGTCGGCTTCAGTGTGAGCGCCGGCAAGGACAACATCAACATACATGTAGTTCCGAAGGATTTCGCTGTCCTGAGGATACATCGCTTGCACGTCTTGTGCCAGTTGTAAAAGGCTCGGATCGCCAAGAATGGCGCGCAGTTAACCCCAAACGTGACAGTTTGTAGCTCATAAATCCTGTATATTGCCGCAGCGGTCTCGGTAGAGGATCCGCTGAAAGGGGGTATGCCTGGGGTCGACTCGGATTTGTCGATACATCTGCTTTATGTCAGCGTTGAAAACGAATTGAAAGAATCGCCATTTCAGTACCTGAAGTGTGAGATCGGCCTGAAGAGTACGACCGGTGTGCAAGACATCGTTAAGGCTGACGCCTCGTGTGGAGGGGCTCGACGCGTTAAATACCACGCGTACCTTGGTGGTGGTGCTATCGGTGCTTAAACACCGCGTGATGGGGGAGATAGAAGTTTTTCCCATCTTGAGGCGGCGTCACCCGAATCATATGACCCAATTCCTCGTACTCTTGAATAATGGCATCGTACTGCGTTTTTAGGACGGGATCCTTGAGAAGGCCAAGTTTTGAGTGGACCAAGTCGACACTATTCGGACCTTTGAAGGGTAGGGACACAACATATCGGCCGTCCTTCCCTTTTTGGTCCTTTTTTTCCGGCTTTGCGGGAAGGTCTTCCACCTCCCAAAACTTGGTGAGGAGTACCTCAAGTTTTGCTTCCGGACAAACTCGCGTCTGTGCAGCGAAATCTAATCGAGACACCGGAGGATCAGGCATGATAGCCCCACACAGAACCCATCCAAAGATAGTTTCTAGCCCGACGAAATCACCAATATCCTTTTTGATCCGCTCTGCGAGGATGTACGGAAACAGGTCTACACCGATAATCACTGCGTCGGAGCCGTGTTAAGGAATGGAGCCGTTGGAATGGCCCCTAACAATTTGGATACGACCAGGGCGGAGACCTCAATCTTGTTCTGTCTGTCACACGGTGGAGATAGCATCAGCAGACACACCTTGTCGCCTCCATCACTCTGGCCCATGCCAGTAACCGCGGCGTCTACTGGGTAAAAGGGGGGCTGGACCATGTTGAAGACACGCTCGGAGAGAAAAGTTGAATCGGCCCCAGAGTCGATCAACGCCCGAATATGTTGATCCACACCACGATGGTGCAGAGTGACAATCGCAGTGCCTAAAAGGCCTCTGCCTGGGGTAGATGCAAAATAACTTTGAGCATTTGTGAGCTGGTTGCTCGTGGACGGACGCTCTGTGGCGCTGAATGGTGGGACTTGCGCAGCGGACGGCGCCGACACGGACACATCACTAGGATGCAACAGAGTATGATGACGTTCCTTGCAGTTATGGCAATTATGCGCACTGGAACAGCCCTTCACCTGATGACCGCGGGCAAAACAGTTCAGACAAAGTCCCTGCTGTCTAATGGTTTCCGAACGCCTCTGAACAGGCATATCAAGAAAACTAGGGCAGAGCAGTATTGGGTGATTCTCCATATGGCACAGCTTGCAGGACGCCGGTTTGAGCTGAGAGGATTTGCGGGAGCCAATGGGGATGGCTTGGACACTTGGGGCCAATTCTCAGTACTAACACCCGAACGCTCAAGCGCGGTAAGACACCCTTGAAACGCAGTCTGCAGCTCTCGCAAGGATTTGCCCGACTCTTGTGCCACCGCGGGAATCTGAAGGAGTTGTCTGGCTTGAGTCATGACAAGCAGACGGCTATTTTCGTACGGAGGAACTCTATGCCCCGGCGGCGACGGGGCGTTGGCTGACGTATAAGACTCGTCATCTGTGCCGAGAGCTGTTCGATGAGTTCCGCGTAAGCGTATTCGTGCTTCGCCTTGATGTGGCTTATGTTTGCCAAGCTTTCCTCGTCGGAAAGGCCTTGTGACATCGCGAATATTCCATCTCGACAGTTGACCAAAGGGATTTGAGCTGCTCTAAGTGCATTTTAATGGAAAACAAGGGCACTTCAGAAGTTAGAACTTCACTCTCACGAGCTTCAAACAGAGTCAATGCGTCGCACGCCACAACGAAATCGGAGAGGGACATTCTGGAGTGTTCTCTACGCTGTTGTGATACGGATCGGGTGACGGGAGCGTCAGAACAGTGCGTCACAACAACGTGCGGGATCTGGGTCTGGGTTGAAAGCTTGGAACGACCTTTGTGTTCACTCGAGTCTTTAACCGAGAATCTACGACCTTTAGGTAGGCTGGACGAAGACGGACGGGACTTTGGGGATTCGCTGCGAACTGACGAGAACTTGCGCGAAATATTGTCGGAGGCCGAACCTTCTCCGGAGTTGCAGAGGGAGACGAAAGACTGTTAGACTTCGGCGCAGTCTTGGACGGCTCCGTGGACATACTCAGGGGACGACCTTACCGACGAACACCGAGTTTGTGCGCTTTTTTTGGGTTTTGGAAAAACCACAAAAAATGAGAAGTGGACTGTATGGGGACGCAAGAACTTTCTCACTGTGCACCGCAGGATTGCGGGAGAATTCTCTCGCGTGTGGCTCGGAAACGAAGCCCTTTTAATGGGGATAGATGCGGAACAATATACGAACGCACGAATGCGGATCGAAAATTACACGTAGACGAAGCGAAATGATTACAAACAAGTTTACATGGATTCGTAAGTAACGATGGGAGTATAGGATAAAAAAAAATACGTTTTTATATAAATCTTGATCTGGATATATATATGGGCACGATAATGCTGGAACAAAAATTATATATGTATTTATTTAGAAATATGGGCGGATATATGTAGGAAATGAAGTGTCAGGCAGGCATAATCATGGCAATCGTTTGGTACCGAGTGAGCGAGACAGAACGACACGCAGCGGCCGTACCTATCTGGTCGACTCACTCATGAAAATAAAGCAGAAGCGTCGATCGGAAAGCACTCGCAATCGTACTCACGCCTCGATCACATCGCAAACCCAAATTTGTCGCTAAGCCCATTATAATAATTAATAAATATATGTATTCTTAACACAAAGATACATTGTTAATAAATAATAAAAAAGTTTAAATAAGGAAATCACATCCTTAAATAATATTGAATTAAATAACCAGGAATACCACAATTCTACAAACTGGGGGGCTCAACCGAGATTTCTGGCCCAAGACAATTAGTGAAAATCGTGTGTGTGTTTTTTTTTTTTTTTTTTTTTAATTCATTTATTTAAGAAAGGATAGAAAGAAGAATTTACAAAAGATTTAGGAATATATGAAGTTGCGGAGAAGGAAAAGCGTGTGGGACTGCCAGCGGGGGTATTGCTTCACACGATCTTGCCTCCACCGCACATCCTCTTATCAGGTTCTGTTTGCCAGTTGTTCTTCGCTGCGCAGTTCGGCCATGGTGAACGCTGCGAATTTGTTGAAGGCATCCCAATTGGCCTTCC
>NW_027172665.1:0-5113 GCF_018151085.1 Drosophila tropicalis | reverse complement strand
AGCTTGCATTCTTCGGTTGCGTAGGTCATAACTTTTTCGGAGTTAACCTGGAATAATGATTCTTCTACCATTTGATTTTGTAGCTATTTAACTACCTTATCCAAAAGTTTGAAGTCATTTGGTCACCCAGGCTAGAAATGGTAAGCAAAATGTAAGAAAAGCCAAATGTTACAGTTTTGCACTCTCTTAGTTTTTAGATAACAATTTTTTTTTTTTTTTTTTTTTTTTTACGGGAATCAAGTGTTTTTAAAATTTTTGTTGTATAAAATATTCAATTCGACATATGTTAAGAGCATCAAGAAATAAAATTTCAGTAGATTAGCCCCTATAATGTCCTTTGGTAGTGTCTTAACTTTTATCAAGCCAAAAGATGGAAATTCTTATTTAATTACTGGAATTTTTTTTTTAAATTTTATTTTTATTTATTTATGCCAACATAAAATCCATTTTCTGATTTTATAATATTGGTTCCTGTTTAAATATTGGTCCAAATAGTGTTAAAAACTTGATTTATAAACGCCAGGACCTATGTTTTACCCCGTTTGAAGGGGTGTTTTCCTGGAGTTTTTTAAAATATTATAATTTTTTTATAAAATATTATTACTTTAACAGTTTTCCCTCAGAGAGGAACTAAAATTCGATCCACACTTTAATAATACGGCCGTAACTAATACCTAAATCTCTGTCGCTATTTCTTGCTTAAAGTATTCTTCTGGCGCAACGATATTCTGATAAAAAAAAGGCATCAAGCAAATTGAACTAAGGTAATATGCCCTCAAACTACTTAAATTAATCGTTTTTCTTAATGTGAACTAACTTAGATCGGCAGTAAGGGTCGTTTTGGTGCCAATTTTTATATTTTTAAACAAACTATCAGTGCAGACACGCTTCTATTATTAACTCTAGTCACAATACTGAAGTGTCGATCGAATTTTAGTTCCTCTCTGAGGGAAAACTGTTAAAGTAATAATATTTTATAAAAAAATTATAATATTTTAAAAAACTCCAGGAAAAAACACCCTTCAAACGGGGTAAAAACATAGGTCCTGGCGTTTATAAATCAAGTTTTTAACACTATTTGGACCAATATTTAAACAGGAACCAATATTATAAAATCAGAAAATGGATTTTATGTTGGCATAAATAAATAAAAATAAAATTTAAAAAAAATTCCAGTAATTAAATAAGAATTTCCATCTTTTGGCTTGATAAAGTTAAGACACTACCAAAGGACATTATAGGGGGCTAATCTACTGAAATTTTATTTCTTGATGCTCTTAACATATGTCGAATTGAATATTTTATACAACAAAAATTTTAAAAACACTTGATACCCTTTAAAAAAAAAAAAAAAAAAAAATTGTTATCTAAAAACTAAGAGAGTGCAAAACTGTAACATTTGGCTTTTCCTTACATTTTGCTTACCATTTCTAGCCTGGGTGACCAAATGACTTCAAACTTTTGGATAAGGTAGTTAAATAGCTACAAAATCAAATGGTAGAAGAATCATTATTCCAGGTTAACTCCGAAAAGAGTTATGACCTACGCAACCGAAGAATGCAAGCTGGTGTTACAGTTTTGCTCGTCAGTGTATATATATATATATTTTTTTTTTTTTTGTGTTGAAGACATGGTAAATAATACCACAATAATTCTAAGTCTTTGTTTAAAAAAGTAATAGCACAATAATATACAGCTGCGAACTTAAAAATAGCACCACTTGCTGAGGTAATGTATTCAAAGGATTCCCTAGGCTTATTTTAAGGTTCTAGGAACATGTAAATATGGTTTTGAACGTAAAAATTCTATCAAAATCCAACGTTTTCAAAGATTTTTACAAAAAACCTTTATATACTCAAAAAATACCCGAAACTAAAAATAGCACCACTTGCAGTATTTTGCAAAATACCGTTAAATTTCGCAGAATTGCATAGCAAAAAACACATATTTAACAGTCCCTAGTTCAAAGTCGATTTTAAAAGCAACAGTACTACAAAATATCCGAGACTTTTAGATATAATGGGTCGGGGAAAACACTGCCCCGGGAAAAAAGCGAAACGTCATCCAAAACCAGGTTTTTGGAGAACAAATTGGATCTTGAGATAGAAAACTGATTGGTACTTCCAACAGAGTGATCCGAATAGCGATCTATTTGA
This sequence comes from Drosophila tropicalis, assembly GCF_018151085.1. Lineage (NCBI taxonomy): Eukaryota > Metazoa > Arthropoda > Insecta > Diptera > Drosophilidae > Drosophila > Drosophila tropicalis. The sequence goes on along the minus strand of NW_027172665.1, from coordinate 2,957 downwards.
AACAGAAGCCTTAAACTCGCAGACGAAAGCCAAGACTGAAGCAGCAAGAAGTCGGTCCCTTAATGCGAGAGAGCAATAAGGATTCTTTTAAGGCTCTAACAGATCTTAAAAAGGACTTTAAGCCCCAAACTAGGGTCCAAATTGTTCGCAACTACCTCCGGAAAATCAATTCAAAGGATTCCAGTCGAAGAAAGCTTCCACTTTTGAACGCTAGACATAATACCAATCGCCTTAAGTTGGTCAAAGATCATGAGAATTGGCTTATCCAAAACTGGAGGAACGTGCAATGGACTGATGAAAATAAAATTGTAAAATATCGTAGAAAAGGCTATAGACCATACGTCTGGCGTCCACAGAACCTGGAATTCAACTCCAAATTCACCCTAGAGTCTAGAATCAGTGTCATTGGTATGGGGCTGTTAGTCTTATTATGGTGTCGGTCATGTGACCGTCTGATATGTATCAGTCCACAAATCGATTATGGATCACCAAGTTCATGTAAATATCTTATAGACGGTGTTGCCACTATACGCTGAGGATAATATACAGCTAATATGACCCTTTCAACAGGACATCAGCCCAAAGCACACCAGTAAGAAAGCCAGGAAGTGGTGCTCAGCGAATTATCTGAATGTAATTGAGTGGTTGGGACAGTCACCAGACCAAAATCTCATTGAAAATCTTTGGTCTGATATTAAAAAAGCAGTTGCTGTTTCATTACCAACAAAAATTGAGAAGTTTTGGGAAGTAATCCAGAAGTCCTGGGCAAAAATAACGGTCAAATGCTGTCAAGACCTGGTTGACTCAATACCAGGACGATGTGCTGCGGTTATTGCCAATAAGGGCAATGCAACAAAGTATAAAGTTTATTATTTAATACTATTTTAAATATCTGATCATAACTTGTTAATGAATTTTGTTTTTTTTCTGTTATTTTTTAATTTTGAGTAAATATTTGTAAAGTGGTGCTATTTTTAGTTACGGGTATTTTTTGAGTATATCAAGGTTTTTTGTAAAAATCTTTGAAAACGTTGGATTTTGATAGAATTTTTTTCTGCTTCCATTAGTAGAAAGTATTTTACGTTCAAAAACGTATTCACATGTTCCTAGAACCTTAAAATAAGCCTAAGAATCTTTTGAACACATTACCTCAGCAAGTGGTGCTATTATTAAGTTCGCAACTGTAAGTTTATGATGTTGAGTTTTCTAAAACGTGAGGTGCTAAAAAATAAAATTGATTGTTGTTTAATTTTTCCTCATTGAGTAATCAACCCAATTTAGCTTTACTTGGAACACTAAAAACTACTTTTAGCGCACATCCATTATAAAAAAAATAAAATAAATGACACTTTTCTGGTAAATATCAATCATAAAAGGATTATTTTTCAATGTAATAAAAATAACATTTTTAACAAAACTGATTGTGTGCGTTAGGATAGGAGGTTTAAAAAACCATTGGGCTGAGACATAAAGGATTTAAAATAGTTACTAAGATTAATGAAAGTTTTCTTATGAATGATTTATTTTTAAAAGGAGACTGTCAACAATTAAGAATGTAAAATTATGACAGGAGATCATGTAAAAATATTAATCATAATATAATATTCTCTGGAGATCCAATTCCAATTCAAATTCTTTGAATTCAATGAAAACCAGAGGGCCGGGGCTAACTTCGACCGCGTCAAAGTTTGTATACCCTTGCAACTTTTTTGGTAACTCTATCCTTACCTATTAGCCATCAATGTGGAAGAACGTTTTATCTAAAAAGGCTTAAGCTTGAGAAAGAAAGGCCTACAATCATAGGAAATAACGAAGATATTGATCAAAGTCACTGTTTTCCACCGATCGTTCCTATGGGAGCTATATGATATAGTCACCCGATCTTTATCAAATTCGGCACAGTCATTAACATATATATTAAATTAAGAAATGTTTAATTTAAAAGCAATCGCGTTAAAAGTAACGAAGTTATTTATAAAAGTCACTGTTTTCGACCAATCGTTCCTATGGGAGCTTTATGATATAGTCACCTGATCTTGATAAAATTTGACACAGTCGTTTATAGGCGTAGTAAACTCTCTAATATTAAGTTTCACGACAATAGCTCAGAAAATAACGAAGTTATTGAGAAAGTCACTGTTCGTGACTTGGCCGTTTGTATGGGAGCTATATGATATAGTCACCCGATCTTGATCAAATTTGGCATAGTCGCTTATAGGCGTAGTAAACTCTCTAATATTAAGTTTCACGATAATAGCATAGAAAATAACGAAGTTATTGAGAAAAGTCACTGTTCGTGACTTTGGGGTTTGTATGGGAGCTATATGATATAGTGGTCCGATCCGGCTGAATCCGAGATATACAACGCCTGCAGTATATACAAGCCTACGTGCAAAATTTCAGCTCTGTAGCTCTTACGGTCTAGGAGGAGTTTGCGTTGATCCAGACGGACGGACGGACGGACGGACGGACGGACATGGCTAGTTGAACTCGTCTCGTCGTGCTGATCAAGAATATATATACTTTGTATGGTCGGAGATGCTTCGTTCTATGCGTTGCACACTTCTGACCAAAAATTAATATACCCTTTTTGCAAGGGTATAAAAAAAGAAATGTGTATACGTTTTAGAATTTCGAACTGAGGACAAATTCTCAATGACTTAAAAATTGATATACGTATAACTTGGAATTCAAATTGATCCCACAAATTTGAGGGCATACCTCATCTAAATATCTCCATTATAGCTTAAGACCTAACCAATCAAGATATATCAAGTAAACTTTGAATACAATGAAAAGTTCGCTCATTCGAGAGAGAAATACATGATTATAGTGCATATATCTGCCACCATCTAAAGCCCCCCACCAATTATCCTAATGCACTGCCGGCATGGCATTTTTCACTTCCCAACATGCCCACACACAACTCTACCCAATGTCCGTCATAATGTCCCTTT
>NW_027172664.1:0-11077 GCF_018151085.1 Drosophila tropicalis | reverse complement strand
AGGGATTAATTGGATACGTCTAAGTTTATTATCCAAATACACCCCACCAAAATGCGATCTTAGGACACTTATCACTTTTACGATTGTGCTATTATATTTCAAGATAATTAGACTGCGCCGGGTTGCCCCATGCGCCGATTAGCCGCACTATCCCCTGCTTAAAAACTGAGTATTTTCAGTATCGCCACAGTACTCCCCATAACGTAGTTATAAATTTGATTTTGAAAAACGAACTCAATGATGTTTTTCATATGTCCTTGGTGTAGCCCGTTTCATGTCTTGAGTATCGGATAGATTGTCTTCCTTTGCCATGAACACTGGTTTGAGACTCAACTGAAATAATGGCTACTGCGGCGTAGGCCAAGATGAGCTCTGCAACGTACTGGCCGTTTTGTGTTGATAATAAATTGATTGGCAGCATGTAAAATGAGGTCCCAAGGTTTGGTTTTATGCTTGTAGAATGATCGTTGGACAATAGAAACCACAGATCAGTCTTGAGGGTGCTGTCGCCGACCAGCCCTTTAAACCACAGCTTTTTTTAGTTTGACAACTGGAAATGTACACAAGGAGAACGACATTTTTTGTTTTTCTTTATAGCCTACTTGAATCCCCTTAATACCACTTGAATTCTTTACTGTCGGTATATCACACACAGGTACTTGTGAAGCCTAAGGATTCTTATCACCCTTCCATTGAGGTTATCATATCTTACAATTTTGTTACCGATTCATTGAAATTTCATCTCAGTCGTAGATATTATCGTAAAATAGTTGTTGGTCACATCTATTTGAGTGCTGTGATATAGATAGTGCAGAATTTTCTCTACCCTGTTCATAATTCTCTAATCGACAAATACGTTGTGATTGCATCTACAGCCTCCAGTAAGTCGGTCTGGTTTAACCATAAGCTAGCCTAGTTATAACCGTTTGTGCCAACTTTGTAACTTAAGAAGGCCAATGTTTTGGTTGCTGATCTATTGGCGATGAGATTTGTTTGGAAGTGCATTGATTGCCCTTTGTCTGCAGTCCTGATAGCAGGCGTTTGTGTCTGTTTTGTGTCTCAGTTTGTTTTAAATGCCCTGATGGCCTGCGAATTTATTGTTATTGCCTTGTAGTATTTGGATACTGTTTATTGTGATGTTTCTCTATTGCGAGAAAGACATCTCCACCATTTATTCAAATCTTCTGGAAATGTTTTAACTTTGCCAATATAAAGTAAATATTTTCTTAATCAGCCTCACCCAGTCCGGAACTCTTTTTAGACCGTTGAAGTACCAAGCTGTTGTCATAAAAGTTAAAACTTGTCAGTTTGATATACCTATTACCGGTTTTCGATTAATTTCCTCAAAACCAGGTGACTGTATCATAAAGCTCCCATTGGAACAACCGGTCGAAAATTTATGAATTCGAATAAATAACTAAAACGTTTTTCTACTATGATTATATGTAAGGTATGAGGTCGGAAAAGCAACCATTTACCTGATACATACATCTTTACGACTTGGTGTTATAAAAATAGCTAATAAGCCTAGTAATACCCTCAGACATATTGTACATAAGTCCATTGATGACTATTGCTTTTTCACTTGATTTTGATTTACTTTTTTCATTTCATTTGTAATACGTCCGCTGTTGTATCTTTCAAGATGTGATATTTTGTGTTTGCAAAATGAAAGACACAAGCAGGTCTTTTCAGTTTGAGTATGGTTTATTGAATATTTCTTAATTCTATTACAATTGTTCTCTATAGCTAAAACCGCGTAGCTGCGCTTATGTATAAACATATTTATGTATAAATGTATGAATGTATAAATGTATGAATGTATAAATGTATAAATGTATAATGTTTACATAAGAGCATGTATGTATATATGTCGCCGTAGCGAGAGAGTGAGGATGTATCATATTGCATATTGGGCCTGAGTGGCCGCGCGTGTTATATTTGCCGACGCAGCAATTGTCCAGCACCATGCACTCATGGGTGGTTATGTTGCTTAAGAGGCCAATGTACTTGAATGTTGCGCACATAAATATTGTTACTAATTGATACAATATATTTGTATACATTGCAATGTTGTTATTCTAGAACATGCTACACATTTTTTTCATATCACTCTGAATTTGATATACTTTAATGGAAGTAGGGACTAAAAATTAATGATTCATTCTGATGCAGTTGGTTTTATGTACAATTTCTGTACTATTTCATAGACTTTAAATATATAAATTTTTCAATGTCCTCTAGCTCTGCAGTCAATTTTGTATATACCAGAGGGCCGGGGCTCAGTTCGACAACGCCAAAATTATACATACCGTGACAGCTTTTTTGTTTGTTGTTCTTCCTTCACCCACAAACATCCTCAAAAACCAGAGCGCCGGGTCTATATACCCTTGTAAACCCTTGCAACTTTTTTGGTAAATCGTTCCTTACCCATAGCCATCAAAGTAGAAAAACGTTTTTTCTAAAAAGGCTAAAGTTTGCGAAAGAACGGCCTACAATCTTAGCACAGGAAATAACTAAGATATTGATCAAAGTCACTAATTTCCACCGATCGTTCCTAAGGGGAGCTATATGATATAGTCACCCGATATTTATTAAATTCGGCACAGTTAAAAGTGAAGACCATAGGTAAGGAAAGAGTAACGAAAAGCTTTGAAGTCGAAGATAGCCCTCGCCATCTGGTTTTATTTAATTTTTTAAAAACACAAAATATTTAAATTCATGACATTACCTCAGAAAATAACGAAATTATTGATAAAAGTAACTGTTTGTGACTTTTTCGTTTTTATGATAGCTATATAATATAGTGGTCCAGCACGACGAGACGAGTTCAACTAGCCGTGTCCGTCCGTCCGTCCGTCTGGATCAACCCAAACACCTCCTAGACCGTAAGAGCTACAGAGCTGCACGTAGGCTTGTATGTACTGCAGGGGTTGTATATATCGGATTCAGCCGGATCGGACCACTATATCATATAGCTCCCATACAAACCCCAAAGTCACGAACAGTGACTTTTCTCAATAACTTCGTTATTTTCTGTGTTATTTTCTGTGTTATTATCGTGATATTAGAGAGTTTATTACGCTTATAAACGACTGTGCCAAATTTGATCAAGATCGGATGACTATATCATATAGCTCCCATAAGAACGATCGGTCGAAAACAGTGACTTTTGTAAATAACTTCGTTACTTTTAACGCGATTTCTTTATTTCAAATTAAACATTTGCTAGTTTAATATATCTGTTAATGACTGTGCCAAATTTGATCAAGATCGGGTGACTATATCATATAGCTCCCATAGGAACGATTGGTGGAAAACAGTGACAGATGATCAATATCTTCGTTATTTCCTATGATTGTAGGCCATTCTTTCGCAAACATAAGCCTTTTTAGATAAAACGTTCTTCCACATTGATGGCTAATAGGTAAGGAAAGAGTTACCAAAAAGTTGCAAGGGTATACAAACTTTGACGCGGTCGAAGTTAGCCCCGGCCCTCTGGTTTTTTCATATTCTGTGTTTAGCCTAATATCGAAGTGATCTTAGTGGATTGCTGTATAAAAGCTATCAATGCATTTTGTCAACAAATTCGGTGGTCTGGTTAGCTTCTCTTTTAAAGGCTTTCAATAATGATGTGCTTAAAGACTGGCAAGGCGAAGTAATACGAAATAATAGGCAACAACAACGTATTGAATGGAAACGAGCCAATTCCCACGTCATTTATTGTTTTTCAATATTGCGAGACTCAAAGATTTTTACTGGTAAAATTTCATTGCTGAATTAAACAAATTTGCGCGATTACAAAATCACTTAAATACACAAAAAGAACAATGACAGCAGTAATCACAATAAATATCTTCTAAGACTTTAATAGATAAAAACTAAGGATGTTTATATCAAATATACGCAGAAAAAAATTACCGTAATTTAACCTCGTTCACAGACTATTAGTAGCCATAAATTAGTTGCAAAGATATACATATGCCTCTTGTATTCACTGGTTTGATACTCGGCTATTAGGTACGCTAAGTAAGCCATTGGAAGGAGCTAAAGAGCTTTTGCATTAAAAGAGAAAATATCCTAACCCTGCAGCATTTGAAAATTAATTGAGACATACACTTTATTTTATTTTGAAAATATTTAACATGGAAGCCCTTTTTCAAAAGTGAGTTTTATTTTGAGCGAAAAAAATAAAAATCATTTTTAATCATTATTTTTGATTTTTATTTTTTTTGATCAAAAAAGATTTTTATGGATAATTCTTATTAATGAAATTAATGATCTTTTTTGAAGAAAATTGAAAAAATTGAATTTTTAAAAATCTTTCCAAAAATGTATATCGAATTAAATATTTTGGTGTAATCTATTCTTTTCTAAGTCCTATATAAGTAAATGATTTTTTTATTTAAAAAAAAAAATAATCATTATTTAAGGTCCCTGCTTTTTACATTTCAAAGTTTATCAATTAGATCTAATACTTACTTGATGTAAAATTGCAGTGTCCAACAATGTCATAAAAATTGAACTCGCCTTTTCATAGTCGTTGTTAAACAATAAAGCATTGCCTCGCAAAAATTCATTTTCGGCATAAAATTCCTGAAAAAAACAGCAATAATTTTTTAAAACATGCGATAAAGTAAAGTTACATACGTAAAAACGTTTTATATCTGGGAGACTTATTGATAATTTTTATACTCTTGCAAAAAGCGTATAATAGTTTTGGTCAGAAGTGTGCAACGTATAGAATGAAGCATCCCCGATTATATAAAGAATATATATTCTTGATCAGCACGACGACACGACTTTATACAGCCATATCCGTCCGTCCGTCTAGATCAAAGCAAACTCCTCCTAGACCTTTAGAGCTACAGCGATCGGTCAAAAACAGTGACATTTGGGAATAACTTAATTACTATTTACGCAAATGTCATAAAAATATATTTCTCAGTTTAACATAGCTATTAATGACTGTGCTATATTTGATCAAGATCGGATGACTATATCATATAGCTTAAAGATAAAACGTTTTTTAAATTTGCAAGGGTATACCAACTTTGACACGGTAGAAGTTAGCCCCAGCCCTCTGGTTTTATTTTTAAAGGACAAAAATAATGTTTGTAAGAATTGAGAAAGTTATAAAATTTTTTGGGGTCAGAAGGAAATTATTAAAAATCTGATGAGTCTTTACAATTTTTAAATGGGATTACTCTGGAGATAACCAGGGATGTCTGTTAAACCGCTCAGTAGTAACAATGTTTTTAACAAGGCGATTTTTGAACTTAATGTAGGATGAAATTTATCTTCAGAAAAAAAATTGGTTTGATCCTAGAAACATCACAGCTGGAGGAACCCAATTCAAATATAAGATTTGACAATTGTCCTTTAGAATTAATGATAGAATTGAATTCGACGCGTCCTCGCTTATTTCTACTCGACATATCTCATATATTTTACTTTTATCAATATTTTATTTGAGCTTTAGTTTTTATCTCATTAGGTATTGAATTTCATGTTCATTTTCAGTTACAGGTTGTACACCTAACGGTGTAGCAAAATTTCCAAGGGGCTAAAATTTGTCACTCTATTAGTAGTTTTATAATTCATGGCTAATTGTACATAATATAATTGTATAAAGCGATCCAGCATTGTAAACAGCTAGAGTTTCCAATTCGTAAATTTCCCATCAACTCCATGTACTGGCATTGAACCATAGCCATTTGCACTTGCGTCCGTATGAACCGTATGGTTATGGATCAAAAATGATCAATATCAGATGACAGGTCAATGCTTGTTTAATTTTTTGACGTATAAGCTACACATCTGCATTGGTTCATTTAAATACTAAATAAAATGAGTACACTCGAATTGAGTTATAGTGAATGAGTGAGAAGCTCATACTGAGTGAGTGTGTATGAGTATTGTATTGTTTCCGTACTCATACAAAGCAAATCGAGTGAGAATGAATACTGCTTAGAACGAAATAAGAATTTAATCTAAAGTGAAAGCATTCGGTTAACTCGAATATTCGATTTCACATTTTATAAAATTTCTTTTCTTTGTGTTGTCGAAATATCATGATGTAAGCTATGAATTTGTTTCCTTTTTCGTTTTTATGGGCAACATAAAAAAAAAAAAATAATGTATTAGTATTAAGTATATTTTACTCTTTCACCCAGTGCAATATGTTTAGCCTTAAGTATAACTTACTCTTTTCTCTGTGACAAATTAGCTTTAAGTTATATCTCTCTTAAATTCGTGAAGCAGTGGTACAGTGCGAGAAGTCTGCTATCTCCCTTATTACAAAAAGAACAGAGAGAATCAAATAAAATAAGCGGGACAGTGTTGAAGAAGAGCTCACCAAAGTTAGGCGTGTTTTACTCGCTATAATTTCAAGAGTGGTCATAGTTAACCCAGTAAAAATACTGTTTCATATAATTTATAATTTAGCTGAGAAAAAATTAAATTAAAAAACAATAATGGTTTCAATAAATCCTGATGATTTTTCAAAGTCCCAATTAGAGCAGCAGCAAGAAGTAACGACAAACGAACAAAACGAAGCAGAAAATTAACAAATCTATGTAGAAAGCGAGACGCAGACAGAAAGAGAGACAGAAAACGAGAGCATTATGAGTGAACAGCAAGAATTATACGAAGACACAAATGAGAAGTCAAACGAAAAGAATAACAGCGGAGAGCATAAAGCAACAAATCAGAAGTCGAATGAAGGGAGTAGAGGATAAAGCAACAAATGAGAAGCCAAGTAGAGAGATCCAAAAAGAAGAACTACTTTGCAAAGAAATGGAATCGTAGGGAGAACTAACTTTTGCGCCTTGCTGGCAACCCTGAGTCTCGCATCTAAAGCAGCTGACTGGCGACGAAAACAGGTGACCAGATTTTGGCAAAAGATGTTAAAGACTTTTAACCAGATTTTGACGGTAATAGAAATGTTTATGGTTGGATATCTTCCGTGCACAATTTGAAAAGATCATTCAACTTGAACGAAAATACGTTTGCTTGACTTCGGTAAACTAACGGGCAAAGCCTTGGAGTGGATACACACTCAAGCCCTGAGTGCTTGAGTCAGCCTATGGAGACTAATGTAATAATTCGTAGAGAGTTCGAAGCACGCAAGTGGTGCATCGGCGAACCGTTCCTGAATTATTTTAACGACAAAGTTGGCCTCGCTGGTGGCTTGCATATGCCGGAAAACGAGATAGTCGAGTATATTGTTGACGGGATACAAGACTGTCACTTGCGAGAGATGGCTTGTATGCAACCTTTTGGATCTAAAGATGACGTGTCGTTTGTCAATAAAATTCTGCAGCGGAAAAAACCTGTATCTCTGCCAATTGTTTCCGTAAGGGAGAAGCCTACATTCAGGTGCTATAACTGTAACTGTATGGGTCAACTAGCAGCCTAATGTATCAAGCCAATAAGAGTAACTGGTGCTTGCTTTGGATACGGTAAAATGTGTCACCGAGTGGCAGATTGCAGTCAAAATAAGAAAAAGCCCGCTGCAATATTAGCAAGTTTGGATAATATAAGAGTCCCAAAAGATCACATAGGTAATGATGTATTTTCTCTAGGATGCCGTATTGACTCGGGAAGCGCAGTTAGCTTAATTAAAAAGAAGTTCGTTTCAGATGAAATTAAATTGGAATCTGGTCCAGAACATGCATATTTTGGTTTAAATAAAGGTAAACTTAAAGTTTTTGAAAGTATTTTGTGTTACATTGAAATATTTAATAAAAATGTTTCCGTTCGACTACTGGTTGTATCTAACGAGTAAATGGGAAGTCCTATACTGTTAGGTAGAGATTTTATGAAAATATGTAAAGCTAAAATTGTACTGCAACTTGAGGACGATCTGTGTAAAGAATCAATGCCGGGAAGTATTAAGTTAAGCCATGACCTAAGCAGTGAAGATAATTTTGAGAAACAAATGCTAAATATTGATTGTGACGTGGTTAATTCAAAGTATTCTGTTGCCAAAAGTTTAAGTTTCAAAGAATCGGCAATGTCTGAAAATATTTTTTCTAAATTCTATTTTGAAAGAAATCGACCAAATGAACCAAACGTTAAGTGCGAAATGAAACGCACAATCAATGACATAAGTCCGTTTAGCTGTAATCCAAGACGACTTTCTTATAGCGAAAAGGCAAAAAATAATTGACGAATACTTAAGCAAAGAATACATTAGGCCAAGTGAGTCAGAATATGTTTCCCCAATCGTATGAACTCAGAATGTGCGTTGATTTCAGAAAACTAAACAAGGCGACTTCAAAAAATAGTTATCCTATTCCACTTATTGATGATCTGCTAGATAGACTTGCAGGAAAAACATTATTTTCGAAACTCGACTTAAAGAATGTGTTTTCCCATGTATACATCATAAAGATTCAGTGAAGTTTACGTCTTTTACGTCACCTGTTTAAGAATAAACATCGTGCTCATCTGAAGCGGCTTCACCAAATCAGATGCAGTAAAGAAAATATAATAAAACTGTACTTTTGTCACAAACAACTAATCTAGAATATGACTAGAATTACAATCAGCCACACACATTGTAGAAAAACACTTGTAATTCTAAACTAACCCAAAAGATCACAGCGACAGGATGTCAAGTGGCCGACGCAGTGCCCAAAATAATAATAATTGTCAACCCCCGAAAACGTGGGATTTGAGTCTCATTAGAATAAGATATTTTAAGAATAATTGTTCAATGAATAAAGATTGGGTTATTCTTCTCCTCCGAAATCCCTATTCAACACCTCTTTGTCAGTTTGAATTTCTTCGTATGCCATTTGTCCTCAGAAACGCGCCCTCTACATTTCAAAGGTTTATAAACAGGATTAATGATTAGAGATGAAAAAGTTATCAAATATTTAGACAACATTATGGTAGCAACAAATTTTTATTTAATTTTAAAAGAAGTATTTGACAGATCTGTGGAAAACAAAGGAATTAATACTCACGACGAAGGTATATAAGCAGTAAATGATTTTGGAAACAAAAGTCTTTCATAAAATGGTTTGCTCCAAAATTAATTGCATAGTTCCCACTAACGCGTTTGACTCCCATGATTATATTCTTTGTTGGCTGTGTGACAATGCGGTTCATGTTAAGTGTGCAGGTTACACAGGCAAAATCAAGGAGTCTATTGCTAAAGGTTGGGCTTAAAATATGGATGTGATGCTTGCCGGGAGGTCGAGAATGAGATGCGCTCATTTATGTGGCGGACTAGAGATAGTTTTGAAATTTTAAGGGGAGGTTTTAACAAACTCCAAGCGGAGTTTACTGCGGTGGAGACTCAGTTCAGAAGCTTATCGCTTATGAATGAGTGTTTCTGTAGCTGTAGATCCGCCAGCGTCTCTTATCGTCCCCGACCGGTCTCATGTACCGTCCACTATTAATGTACAGCAATTGATATCGTTTAAGAGATCGGTTGTGAATGCGAATACTAAAGAATTACCGGTATCACCTGGGAATGATCTCTTAAAAACGATGCCTATTGTAGTGTCCGAGATGTCCGGGCAATTACGCATTCCAATGGAAATTGCTGGTGTGTCAAAAAACTAGCTTCGTCTCTTAACCTGGATTACCAGAACGTTAGAGGACTGAAATCTAAACTTCCTAATCTCTATGTAGATAGTCTTTCTTTTGAACATAACATTCTAGCTTTTACAAAGACGTGGCTAAAACCTGATTTTGCTGATGCATCGGTTTTTTTCACAAACTTTTCTATATTCAGACGTGACCGGATTTCTCGCATAGGTGGTGGCGTTCTGATAGCTGTTGATGCTGCTTTATCATCTGAAATGATTCAGTTTTCTAGTACACAGGAGATTGAGTTTGTCGGTGTTAAAGTAAATTTTAAATTTTTTAACGCTTTTATTACTTGATCCTATATTCCACCATTGTCAGACATGGTGATATATTTAAATTATTTAGAGGCAATTCAGTTTGTCTCCTCTTTAGTTTCCAGTCAAGACATGCTCATTGTTGAAGGTGATTTTAATTTACCCGCTTTAGCATGGTCACCAACAGATGAATCTACCATGCTGCTGCCCTCTATGTCACATGACTTTATAGATGGCCTTCTAGGCTTATCCATATCCCAAGTCAATCCTGTGTTAAATTATAATGGAGAATCGTAAGATCTTATTTTTGCATTGGATTCTTCTTACTGTGAGGTTTTTAGGATAGAACTACTTGTTCTTCCCGACGACAATCTCATCCTTATCAATTTAAAAATTGACCTGCCCTTGCTATCAAAATTACTTGGTTCAAGTGAGTTTCCTCTAACTAGTTGCTTTCGCAAGAATGACTTTGCCAGCCTTAATGAAAACATTATTACTACCGATTGGTCTTATCTGTACAATTGTAGTGATATAAACTCATCTATTCGCTTCTTTTATGATACTCCGAATTCACTCTTTGATATTTGTATATTCATTAAAGATTTTGCTACTATTGCCCAACCATGATTTTTTTTCATATATGCATATCTACTATACAAGGCCCTACTAAAACCTGTATGGACCTATGGGATTCAGCTCTGGGGCACGGCGTCCGACTCAAATGTTGAAATCCTCCAAAGATTCCAAAGCAAGCTACTCCGCAATATTGTCGAAGCGCCCCTTTTTGTGCGCAATTCTATCATTCATAGAGACCTCAACATCCCATCCATCAAGAGCGAAATTCAAAGATACGGCACACGATACTGCTCCAGACCGGAAACCCACGAGAACACACTGGCCCTCAATCTGCTGGACAACAGCACGCAGTCCAGGCGTCTTAAAAGATGCCATCCTCTTGACCTCCCCTTCAGAACAGTGCCGGACTGGTGAATCTACGCTGTAGGCCCGATGCAGCTTCAAGTCATATTCCCTAAAATAACTTTTGTCATCTAATATAACTGTTATAACACTCAAATTGTATTCTTGACATTGTATTTTATTTAACTATCTGCCAAACAACCTAACTTTGCTGTACACTGGCATGCTATTTATTCCATTCTTTACATTTGCTTATTGTCCCCTTAGGATAGATCGCAAATAAATAAACAATATGAACA
>NW_027172663.1:0-1739 GCF_018151085.1 Drosophila tropicalis | reverse complement strand
TCAACATCCGAATTTTATTTTCATTTCGCGAATTCTTGCTGTCGCTTTTGTTTAATTTAAATAAAATCAAAACTTACAACAATTTGCTATTAGCGGTGTTGTTTTGCTTATCTCTTTGGTTTCAGTTTTACCGTTTTAACTAACTCTCGCGCTCTTGCGTACAAATTGTTGTTGCATGTGTTCAATTTGACGCGCTCTCCCGCTCTTTCCTATTCTTGATTGATTTGCGCTCTCGTCTTTTGCCTACCCGCGACTCTGTGATACGTGTTTTTGTTTTTTGTGCTTTCATCTCTTTTTATTCTCTAGTTGTGAAGGCTTACTCTGCACATTAACCCTTGTGTCAGAACTGGTCAGTATATTCTTATACACAGAATTTTAACCCTTAGAATTTTTATTTTTTATTTTTGTATTTCCTTTTTTAATTAAATTAAATTTTTTGATAAAATGGTTGTCTGCTCAAAAAATAATTGCATAGTTGCCACTAATGCGGTTGACTCCCATGATTATATTCTTTGTTGGTTGTGTGACAATGCGGTTCACGTTAAGTGTGCAGGTTACACAGGCAGAATCAAGGAGTCTATTGCTAAAGGTGGTGGCTTAAAATATGGATGTGATGCTTGCCGAGAGGTCGAGAATGAGATGCGCTCTTTCATGAGGCGGACTAGAGATAGTTTTGACACTTTAAGGGCAGGTTTTAATAAACTCCAAGCGGAGTTTACTGCGGTGGAGACTCAGTTCAGAAGTTTATCGCTTATGAATGAGTCTCCGAAACGTAAAAGGACCAGTCCTTGGGGTGTTTCTGCATCTGTAGACCCGCCAGCGTCTCTTATCGTCCCCGACCGGTCTCATGCACCGTCCACTCTAATGTACAGCAATTGATTTCGTTTAAGAGCCCGGTTGTGAATGCTATTAGTAAGGAATTACCAGTATCACCTGGGAATGATCTCTTAAAAACGATGCCTATTGTAGTGTCCGATGTGTCCGGGCAATTACCCATTCCAATGGAAATTGCCGATTGTTCTAAAAGTATCGAGGGCCCCGTAAACAAGTTGACTGCTGCAGTGGGTGACTTGTCCAACGTTACTGCTGCGGCTGACGCTGCGGGACCGCGGCCTCTCGTTGGCATACCACCAAAGAAACATATATTTGTTTCTAGGCTAGACCCTGTTGGCACATCTGATGATGTAATAGCCTATATTCGGAAGAAAGTTAACGTCTCGAATATTGCGGTGGAGAAGTTTAAATTTTCTTACTCTCGGGACATTTCGTCCTTTAAAATTAGTGTTTCTGCCAATATCTTCGACACTATATGTCGAGAAGATTTTTGGCCAAAACATATACTAGTGAAGGAATATACTGTGAAAAGAAAAATCGGAAACCGATTAGCTTGCCAACAACAACAACTAATACCATTCCTGCCACATCAGCATCTGCTGGTGTGTCAAAAAACTAGCTTCGTCCCTTAACCTGGGTTACCAGAACGTTAGAGGGCTGAAATCTAAACTTTCTAATCTCTATGTAGATAGTCTTTCTTTTGAACATAACATTCTAGCTTTTACAGAGACGTGGCTAAAACCTGATATTGCTGATGCATCGGTTTTTTCCACAAACTTTTCTATATTCAGACGTGACCAGTTTCTCGTATAGGTGGTGGCGTTCAGAGTGACTATTGATGCTGCTTTATCATCTAAGAGGAAATGATTCAATTTTCTAGTACCCAGGAGATTGGGTTTGTCGGT
>NW_027172662.1:0-872 GCF_018151085.1 Drosophila tropicalis | reverse complement strand
ATAAAAATGGCAAAGTCCGGAAGCTTAATCATAGGGGTATGCCCTGTACTGTCCGCTATTCCGAAAAAGTTTTTGAGAAAATTATAACTTCACAATTGCAACATTTTTGCAGCTCTATTATTTCGCCATCCCAACATGGGTTCGTGAAACGTAGATCTACAACCACTCAACCTTTTAGAATTTACATCAGTAATTATCAAGGGGTTTAAAAATGGTAAACAAACTGATGTAATATATACTGACTTTAGCAAAGCCTTTGATTCCGTTAATCATACCCTATTACTTTCTAAGCTGAGCGACTTTGGGTTTCCACCCTTTTCCTTTCTTGGGTTCGTGAATATTTAACAAATAGAAAACAAAAAGAAAATTTTTAAGTCTTCTTTCCCGCTTCCATTCCTGTGACTTCTGGTGTTCCTCAAGGTAGTCATCCTTGGCCCTCTGCTCTTCACACTATTCATTAACGATCTTCTATCAGTCATTGTTCATTCCGTGAGCTTATGTATGCTGACGATGTCAAGCTTTGTCTTACTCATAAAGATGTGAATTCATTTAGTCGGCTACAAGCTGATCTTAAAAACTTTCAATCCTGGTGCCAGTTTAATCCTACTAAATCATAACACTACCAAATGTAAGGTAATGGCTTTTCTTCCGTAACTCTCCCCAACTGGTCCTTGGCCTACAAACAATAGCCCTTTAGAACGTTCGATAATATAAATGATTTGGGCGTGATTTGAACCATAAGTTAGAATTTTAACACCCACATTTCCACCTACAGTCATAAAAGGCCATGAGTGTCCTGGGGTTTCATTAAAAGATGGTCAAAAGAATTTGTTGACCCCTATACAACTAAAGTTCTTTTTACTTCGCTTGTC
>NW_027172661.1:0-232 GCF_018151085.1 Drosophila tropicalis | reverse complement strand
TCACAAATATTTTTATGTTCCCTTATTATAGGACGCGACGCTTGTTTTTGCGAGTGGATGACTCCCTATGTGTGTAGGTGTATTCCCGGATTTGAATCACACCGGTTGTGTAGCAAATTTTATAATTCGTGATACCACAATATTATCTGTAAGAATGAAAAATACACATTAGTATACCATATGTTTAGATTGCTACCAATTTAGTAGCTCATTCATGCTGTCATTATGCCTT
>NW_027172660.1:0-867 GCF_018151085.1 Drosophila tropicalis | reverse complement strand
AAACTAGCTCCCCTCCTGGTGGCGCCGTTATTAGTGTGCCCAGCCGTAGAGAATGGGACTGCTTCTTAAGGGGAACAGTTTGTTTTCCTACTATACGAGTTGCCACCCAGGCTGTTACCTTACGTTAATACCCTCCTTAGACTCGAGGCCCCCTGCCCGAGTACCAAGTCGTTGCGAGGATCAGGCCGCTAAACAGCCAGCCTTGGTTCACATGCACGGTTCTGGTAACTCTTTTTTTTCAGGGGTCGAATTTCGCATACAAGATCCGAAATCCGACGTACTATTGTAGCGGGCCCAATCCAACGCATTGTAGCTTTGGGCAACGGCCCACCTTTTCGGCTAGGTGAATGGAGCCATACTTCGTCGCCGGGGCAGAATTCCTGAGGGTGCAATCGTAGGTCGTAGCGGACTCTGTTCGTCGGGGCAGCCGTTAGCAGTTGGCGGCGCGCGTTCGCATTTGCCACCCGCAGTTGATTTTGCAGCTTAGCCAAGAATTCCGGGACTTCCGTTGGAACCGGAGCTGGTGTTCCAAATAGTAAATCGTTGGGCAGTCTAAGTTCTCTTCCAAACGTTAGCCTTGCGGGCGAATAACCGGAGCTTTCATGAACCGCTGACCTGTAGGCCAATAACGCCATGGGCAGCAGCTCATCCCAATCATGCTGGCTAGTAGATACAAACTTTGCCAAGTAATCTAGCAACGTGCGATTGAAGCGTTCCACCATGCCGCCTGACTGAGGATGCAGCGGCGTGGTAAGTGTCTTTTCAACAGTCATCAGCCGCATACAGGCCTGAAGACGCCCGCTGCTTCGAAGTTGCGTCCTTGATCAGAGTGTAAGACGAATGGAACGCCGAATCGACAGAAGACTT
>NW_027172659.1:0-580 GCF_018151085.1 Drosophila tropicalis | reverse complement strand
GTTCAAAATTCATGATGCTTAATACACAATGCTATAAGAATTATCTTCAGCGGTGTAAGCTTCAGTTTTCTTTCTGACCTTAAACAATTTTATAACTTTGTTAATTCTAAACGTAAGACCTCTGTGCAATCTATCTTTTTTGTCTTTTCAAAATAAAAAGCAAGCACTGATCAGGCAATTGCCGATATGTTTGCGAGTTTTTTCAAAACAACTTATTCCTCAACGGAATATCGAGCAAGTCCGTATCCTTATCATTTAAAAAGGCTAATTGCATTTTCAATCCAGTGATTGATGAAAGTTCTTCATTCTTGGAAGGGAACTTAAAAATAGTTAAACCTGTTTATTCTCCGGGGCCAGATGGTCTTCCTGGATGCGTACTCAGGTTCTGTGCAAACGCATTATGTAAACCCATTTTAAAAATTGTTTCTATTGTCTGTCGAATCTTCTCCTCTTTTCCACCTATTTTGGAAGGAGTCGGATATCATTCCTCTGCATAAAATGGCAAAAAGTCCGAAGCTCTAACTATAGGGGGTATTCAAAATTGTCCGCTATTCCGAAAGCTTTTGAGAAAATTATAACT
>NW_027172658.1:0-1029 GCF_018151085.1 Drosophila tropicalis | reverse complement strand
GGTTCACGGTAAACAATCGCGCCAATAGCCGGTTTCTTTCGTTCGCCAGGTTTCTCTGCTTTCCAACCGCGGGCTCGGTCCATAGTGACTCGTGTAACGGCGTGGTTGAGATGTCACTCTGGTCCGTGGATGGCTCCAATGCAGAACGGAATGCAAAATAGAGGGTAGACTGCTTCACTATTAACGCAGGGAAACGTTAGAATGGCGAAATTCCAGCCTGGTACTGGCGGCTGAATTTTTCGTATCTGGACGGTCGATTTCAAGGAGAATATTTTCCACTGTTGAAAGCTTGCGTTTAATTTCTCATCTAGCTTCTGTTCGTGATGCCTGGGGCTTCGGCATTAGTGGGCAACTGATGCGTTCTTCACTGAATTAGTCTTGAGGGTCGCCGGTGAGCTCTGCCTCTCTATGGTGTTGGAGATAGGATAGTTACAAAAATTTTTTTTTCTTTTTCCATTATTGTTAATAAACCTGCCCCGGGGCATTGGCATGCTGCTGTTTTCCGAAGGGTGATCGTTGTTTGCAGGGCCTCTTTCGGGAGCTGGCTTCTGGTGACCTCGTTCTCGTCGGCGGACGTTTCGGTTGATGGATGTCCTCACCTTTAATCACCTGATCAGTGAAGAACCGGCCGCTTCAACGTAAGAAGCCAAACTGGGTTTACACCATCGCCGTCCAATGCCCCTTGTAGCTGAATCGGCTCGACTAAAAATATTAATCCCTCTGTCAGGAGTTTCGCGGATACCAGGGTCAGTCAGCTGTTGCACCAGAATCTGCTTTTCTTCCATACATGGGTGTCCGGGCATTCCCACTAAAGCGGGGGGGGCGTTCTACTTCCAACGCAACGGGGCACGTGATTCCCCCGAGTCCTGGATCCGATGACGCAAATAGCTGATAGCTTCGACCGGCACTAGTATGAATTGCTTCACGCATGGCATGGGCACATGCTGAGTAGGGGAGTGGGGGTGTTGTAGGCAGGTGCCATGAAATGCTGAGGCGCATCGCGGGGATTCAACACCACCGCTAAATATT
>NW_027172657.1:0-925 GCF_018151085.1 Drosophila tropicalis | reverse complement strand
GCCCAAAACATTCGCCCACCCTACCATGATCTTGCTGTATCTAAAGTCAAAAAAAGCCATCTAGCGATCCCTTATGCCAAACCAATTTTAACCTGAATCCATTTTTTACAGGATTCCTCCCTCTGTAAACGGCTCAGCCTAAATTGATCTTAAACTTTACAGGCTTTACTATAAGTAACAATAATATAAGGCATTTCTGGAAAATTAAAAAATTATAGATTATGGTATAAATATAGATAGGTATGACAATGTTTATATGAAAAGTGTATTAAAATTCTCAGATCTTTTCTGGCCAATATCTTCAAGTTGTTGCTCCAGGGGCTTCGGGTCCGTTTTGACGGCTTTGTCCTCAAGTTCTCTCGTCAGCCAAGAAGGATCATTTAGGACCATTGCATCTAGTTTCCCAGAACTAGGTGCCAATTCATTTGAGTTTGGCACTGATTAAAGAATATATTGTTTCTTATAATTCCATTTCACCAGACTCCCATATACTTTTTTGAAATAAAACACTTTCATCCACTGAAGAAGAAAAATGCTTGGAATTCACAATTCAAATTTCTCACGACGTGACTTTTCCGAAAAAATTATTTTCATGACTTGGGACTATCGGGTCCCCACTAGTTGAAGATGATTGGAAAAGAGTAAAAGCTGCCCTGTAATAGAACATACTTGGCGGTAATCTCTATCCCTTAGTCCTCTTTTGAATCCTCTCTTCTTCTACGAATACCACCAATCCCCATGATCCCAACTTGAGAGGAGCGGGGCGCCATAGAACTCAAGAGAAAGTAATCTGATTGAAAAATTCAAAGAAAATTTTCTCGAACCAAAATGAATCTCGACATCGCATTTCCTATTTTTTCCAAAATTATACAATGTTAGTTCGATATTTGTTAAGCTAGTATAACGCTAACTAACAATACAAGCA